>NC_056728.1:856340976-856378476 GCF_019279795.1 Protopterus annectens
CTGCCTGCCTTACAAAAATGTGTCAGTAAATAGAAAAAAAATTCTAAGTTATTTTTTAAATATTTCATTTATTTTCAAATTTCTTTAAAACCTAAAAACAGCAGGTACAAACTGGAAACATGGGAGACTCCTCATGGATGCCTTAACAACTCATTACAGTATTTTTGTTGCAGTATATCATACACTGAAAAAAATAATTCCACAAATGCCCACACCTTAACCCTAAACCATTATTGTTTTTAGATATTCATCAGTAACCAGTGTAGCACCTCCAGTCCCTGTTCAGGAACAGTGTTGCTATACAGGTTGTTAATATCATCAATGTTCACTACCTGCATATAAGTCTTGTAACTTTTATAAAGCCCATAGTGTTATTAACACGTTAGTGATATAAACTAATGAAAGTTATTCAAGGTTTTCTAAAAAAATGATAAACCGTTGGTGAGCAAGTAGTAGAACCAAAAAACTTGTAAACGTAAAACCACTACTGTACCAAGCACAAATAAATCCTGATCCCGGAAGGTTGAAAATGCTTTATTGGTCAAAGCACCAAGGTAAAATGTAACACACCAACTGAAACGCTGGTAAAAATGCAGCTAGTACACTCCAAATAACGTATTCAAAAGAACGTTTTCGTCGCCAACTTCTTCAGTGATATCAGCCATGTTATAAAATGAGTGCTTTTATATACCATTTAAAATCTGTCAGCGCTTAATTAACCAATCATGTTACAAGTTGTTTTAAAAAGTGGTTAATGAGAGTAAATACATAAAAATCATTAAAAACATAGGAATACTGAAGTTAGAAATACAAAAAGTTGAAATTTCATAATAACTTCTCTGATCGAATAACTGTTATTCAATAAATATTTTAAAAACATTTTAAAAACTTTTTAATGAACCATTTAAAATCTAATTAATGTTTTTCACTTAAAAATAAATGAATGAAATTAGATCATAGCACCATCATGTGGCTAAAGTTGAAAATGCATCTAAAAATACATGAAACATATTTCTAATGAAAATAGTTGAGAATAAAAAAATATTTTAGAGGTTCTTTTTTATTTTTTAATAAAATAAAAAGCATTGCAAATCAAATAATGTTAGAGCTTTGCAGCCCTCAGTTTTAATACTGGGGCTAAGGATACCATGTCATTGAGCCCAAAATTGCGATTTGCATCCAAAAGGAGTTGCCAATACAATTCCTTATATTCAATGAGTGTTTCCCACATACCACCCCTGGGATTGGTGGGAACAACCTCCAAAATAAAGAATTGATAGCCAGGGGTCTCACATTTTGCTGAATGCTTACTGAGTGCATTTTTCACCTTAACATCATATAAGTGCTCATATATTCTTTGCCTGAGCCTTCTTTCACTCTTTCCAACATAGAAGGAGGGACATTTTTTGCAAATAGCAATATAAATAATTCCATTAGTGTCACATTTGGCGAATGTGTTTAAATGTAAAGTCATATTTCTCGCTTGTAAGTACATAGTATCTCCACAAATTAAGTGTGTACAGTAATTACATTTTCCACATTTGTGTAATCCTTTCTTTAGTTTACTGCTTTTATTATTGGAGTTGGCTTTCAAGCCACCTTCCAAAATATTTTTAATACTTTTACCTTTACGGTAAATATGAGTTAGTTCATTATCAAATATGTGTTCTAAGTCCGAAATTTTAGAAAAACTATTCCATTCCCTGGAAAAAATATTTCTTACAAATGCTGATTGTTCACTAAAAGTAGTAATAAGCCCTGTCTTATTTTCTACATACTTCTGTTCCTGCTGTTGATTTAGGACCAAGCTTTCATCCTTGCCCAAAATAGGGGCAAAGGAATCTGCTCTTTTGATGTTTACTTCTTCAAACACTTTGTTGAATAATTCTAAAGGATAACTTCTCCTAATAAATAGGTTCCTTAAAAAATTAGTTTCTTCCAAAAATACCTTATTGTCGGAGGTCATTCTGCTCAACCTCACCAGTTGCCCTTTCACTACCCCCTTCTTTTGATAAGGGGGGTGGCAACTGGTGTAGTGCAAATAAGAATTGGAAAAGGTTTCCTTTCTAAAAATACATGATGTAAAATTTCCTTTGTTTTTGCCAATACAAACATCTAGGTATCTCAGTTCTTGATAGTCAAAGTTACTAGTAAATTTTAAAAAACTGGAAGTACTATTTACATAAATCAAAAGATTGGTAAATTGTTCCTTACTACCCTTCCAGAAAAAACACAAGTCATCTAAAAACCTTGTATACAAGGCGCATTCATTTAGAAAAGGGGAATTTAGAAGGTATTTTTCTTCCCAATATGCCATAATAATGTTGGCATAAGCTGGGGCACAGTGTGCACCCATTGCAACACCTTTTTCTTGTTTAAAATATTCTCCTTGGAAGTAGATATAATTATTTTTTAATACTACTTCCATCAAGGTTAAGATGTTTCTGAAGTCAATATGTGTCAACTTTTTGCTTGCAACTAACTTTTCTTCAAACCAATGTAACCCTAAATCATGGGGAATACAACCAAAAAGGTCAATTACATCCATAGTACCGAAAGCAATATTATCAGTATATACGGCAGGCTTAATTTTTCTCAAAAAGTCCCAAGAGTCTTTTAAAATATTGTCACAGCCTTCTAATACAGTCTTGATTTTGTAGTCAACAAATTTTGCTAAAGGCGCTGTTATTGAGCCTTCAGCTGACACAATTGGTCTGAGCGGTGGGTCAAGGCTGTTCTTATGCACTTTGGGAATGCCAAAGATGCACGGAATTTTGGGTTTCTCAACTACCAAATATTTGTAAGTATTGTGGTCAATAGACCCTTCCATTAACATATCATGTAATAAAACCTGAATCTTTCTGTACGCTATGTTAACTTCGTTAATAGAAACCCTGGTATATTTTTCTGAGTCATTTAATAACTCCATAATTTTTCCTTCATATTGGATTGTCTCCATCACCACAACCCCACCCCCCTTGTTGGGTTTCATTACCCTCAGGTCACGATTGTTACTGATAGCTCTTAATGTATTCTTTTCGTCCTGTGTTAAATTAGAGTGGAAATGTCTTGTTGTTAAATGGGTTCTAATTTCATTTTCCACCTTTAACTCGAAGTTTCTAAGCTGGGGGTGTGTAGGTGGGTTAAATGTACTTTTTCGCTTTAAATGATGGACATCACAATCTAATGATCTACCCTTGAAAAAAAGCTCCAAATTCTTTTTCCGAATAAACAACTTGATGTCTATCAACAATTTGAAAATATCCATTTTTTGTGTAGGAATGAAGGTAAACCCTTTTGAAAACAAATCAAACCAGGTTTTATCTATACAAACATTTGAATAGTTGAAAATATTGAAACCATCTTAGGTCCAAGTACACATATTGTGAATGATACCATCAACTAATTCCAAGCCTGTTTCGTCTGATATGGCCTCCCCCCCCCTCCCCTTGTAGTTTTTTGAATTGTAAAATACTTTTCCTTGATTCATTAATCTCTCTGATCTTCTAAGGGGGGGGGGGGGTATTCATCGGATTCTAAATGCTGTTCTTGTTGTTCCTCATTTTCAGATTCTCCCCATTCACAGTCATGTATTTCTTGTCTACCCCAATTACCATAACCATTCCTAAATGTAGTTTTTGGTTTTGGGTAGTGTGTGTTATTTTTATACTCTTCTTAGTCTCTTTTGATTTTTCCTATCTTTCTATTTTGTACCTCTTTACACTTTGCATCAACATTTGTAAACACACTCTGATATTTTACTCTATTTGCCTCTACTGTGTATAACAAATCACTTAAAATAGCTTTATTGATGTTTTCAATATCAAACTGCAACTTTTCCATTAATCTCTCATTATTTCTAATGATGGCTTTCATGATATTGAACCCACAATTATCAAAAATGGAGGTTAACTCTTTACTAAATTCTGTCCCCTCTACAACATTATTGGGGTACTTGCAAACCCTTAAGCCTTTGGGAACAATGTTTAAAGAAATACAATGCTTGAGATAATCATTATCAATGTCCAAAGTCTTGTATTTAGTCAAAAAAAATTCAAGGTCATTCAGCAATGTAAAAAATGTAGCGCTGTATTTGGCTGAACCATGCTCAAAGTTAAAATCATATTTCGCTTTTAAGCATTCGGAAAACAGTTTTTGTGTACCTGAAACATTATTTTGTTTGTCCACAGCACCTTGGTGCTGTCTTCTTTGACTTCTCGGTCTTACTGCCACAACATCAGCTTCGTTGGTGTTGGTATTATCCACTGTAATATGAGGAAACCCCTCGAGGCTATTGTCACAGCTATCGCTCTCTTCTACATTGAAAATTACTTGTTTAGAATTGTCCCAAGTATTCTCTTTCGTGCCAACCAGTTTCTGTATGGCTTCCTGGTTCCCCGGTAACTGCACAGACGAGGCGAGCGTGACAAATGATTGGCTGAGGGGCGTCAACAAACCTATCAGTTGCGTTAGTTGTCCAATCAACTTACGCAATTCCCCTGTCTCTGAACTCCTCGGACCCTGATCTGCGCTCGGTAGTTGCTCCATATAAAAAACTGATAAACCGTTGATGAGCAAGTAGTAGAACCAAAAAACTTGTAAACGTAAAACCACTACTGTACCAAGCACAAATAAATCCTGATCCCGGAAAGTTGAAAATGCTTTATTGGTCAAAGCACCAGGGTAAAGAAACACACCAACACGCCAACTGAAAGGCTGGTAAAAATGCAGATAGTACACTCCAAATAACGTATTCAAAAGAACGTTTTCGTCACCAACTTCTTCAGTGATATCAGCCATATTATAAAATGAATTCAAAACCAGAAGCAATGCTATATTATACTGCACATCAAACATTAACGTTGAATAAATGGTTCTCAACACATATAAAAACTTTATTAAATTGTTACTGCCTGCCTTACAAAAATGTGTCAGTAAATAGAAAAAAAATTCTAAGTTATTTTTTAAATATTTCATTTATTTTCAAATTTCTTTAAAACCTAAAAACAGCAGGTACAAACTGGAAACATGGATGCCTTAACAACTCATTACAGTATTTTTGTTGCAGTATATCATACACTGACAAAAATAATTCCACAAATGCCCACACCTTAACCCTAAACCATCATTGTTTTTAGATATTCATCAGTAACCAGTGTAGCACCTCCAGTCCCTGTTCAAAATGTTCACTACCTGCATATAAGTCTTGTAACTTTTATAAAGCCCATAGTGTTATTAACACGTTAGTGATATAAACTAATGAAAGTTATTCAAGGTTTTCTAAAAAAAAAAAAATATATATATATATATATATATATATATATATATATATATTTATTTATTTATTTATTTACATTTGTTGACCAGGCTAGTCTAACTGGATACATGTCCATTTTCAGTAGAGACCCAGGGAGAAAAGCTCCAAGCAGACAGGTAAAGACATTATTATACAATAATAATATAGAAAAGCTATCAACATATACAGATAATACCATTATTTGTGATATCTGCAAAAGAGGATGATCAAGAACAAATTTACAATAAATGAAAAAGTGTGATTTTTTTTTTTTTTTGTAGGACAACATAGTACAGCAAAAAGGCCATAGAATAATTATCAGTAAAGTACCCTGGAGAAGATAAATAAAAGGGATAGCAGGAATGTGTAAAGGTGGAGAGATCAGTCAGGGTTAGTGCAGAGCCAGTGAGTTTTAAAATGTTCTTTGAGATGTTTTTTAAAAAGATGTGTGGAAGAGAGAGTAGAAAGTTCACTTGGAAGCTGGTTCCAGGCCTTGCCAACTGTGTTAGCAAAAAGAGAGTCTCCAGCTTTGTTTTTAGATTTAATAGTGGAAACTAAAAGCTTATTGGCTGAGTGAAGAGTAGTAAGGTTTTTGTAAGGGGTAGTCAGATTATTGAGGACTGGGATATTATTAGGGTGGAAAAGCATCTTTTGGGTTTTAGTAAGTTGATGATAGAGTAGTTGGTGCTGCAGTTCTAACCATCCCAATTGTTTGAGGTTGAGATAGTGGTGTGTTCTAAAAGGGTTGCCAGTAGCAAATCTGGCTATGTTATTATAGCTAGTGGCAAGTTTGTTAAGGTTGCTTTTGGAAAGGTTAGTATAAATGGCAGAAGCATAAAACAGGGTAGAGATCAGATGAGTTTGGGCTATAGTGGTTCTGGTTGTAGGTGTAAGGAAGGGTTTGATTCTATACAGGAAACCCAGTTTTATGTTGACAGATTTTATGGTAGTGTTGATATGATTGTCATAGCTAAGGTTGTTGTCAATGGTTATGCCTAGGAGACAGGTTGTGGTATCAGGGGATATGGTGGTTCCATTGTTAGAGATTATAGTGAAGTGAAATTGTGGTGATTTTAGAGTGGGAGTAAAGAGTAATAATTTTGTTTTTTGTTTTTTTGCATTCAAGAGGAGGCAGTGTTGCATGAACCAATTTTCAACAGTATGAAATACAGACTGGGTGAGGGTCTGGAGTGTGGTTGGGGACCTAGCAGAGCAGATTATAGTAGAATCGTCGGCATACTGAATGCAGGTGGCTTGAGGAATTTTAGTATTTAGGTCATTAATAAACATTGAAAAGAGAAGAGGGCCTAGGATGGAACCTTGAGGTACTCCAAGGTTTATGGAAAGGGGAGTTGACAGCATAGTATCTCAAATGACTGCTTGATGACGGTTGTCTAAGTAGAATTTAAACCAGAGTAACGCCTGTGCGTCCAGTGAATGGGCTTTTAATACCTCTAAAAGCAGATTATGGTTGACCATATCAAAGGCTTTCAAAAGGTCAATAAACAAAGTGGAGGAAAGAGTGTTATTGTTACAATTTTTGTTTATACAGTCAGAAAAGGATAGCAGGGCAGTTGAGGTACTATGGAATGGTCTGAAACTATGATGGCAGTTGGCAAGCAGATTGTTGTGGAGAAGATGGTCAAGTAGTTGTTGGATACATTTTTCCATTATTTTAGCTATAGGAGAGAGTAAGGCAATAGGTCTAAAGTTGGAAATGTCAGTTGATATCCCACCTTTGTGTAAAGGAATGATGTGAGATACCTTCCATATAAGGGGGATTTTACTTTCTGAAATAGTTCTATTAATAAGGATAGAAATAGGGTAGGCTATACCTTTAGCTGCAATTTGCAGGTATTCTGCTGGTATACAGTCAGCAGAGGGGGTGCATGGCTTGAGTTTTAGAAGGAGGTTACAAATGAGGGATGTAGGAATTGGTTGTATGTGAAAAGACGGAATAGAGTTTGATGTGGTATTAGGTGGGAGGGAGCTGGTGGGTGGTAGAGAATTAGCTAGAGTTTGTATGGCTTCAATAAAGTAGTTATTACAGGAATCAGCTATTAGTTTAGGGTTATTTTGGGTGATCCCTGATGGGGTGGGAGACTTGGTATGACCTGGATGAAGTGGATTGTTCATAGATGACCAGAAATTTTGTGTTTTTTGTTTGTGGGCTTCTTGGAGGTGAATGTAAAAGTTTATTTTATCTAGTAGGATGTCTTTTTTTGTAGCATTTCTTAATTGTTTAAAGTAAAGGTGGTCAGAAGGGCTTTTAGAGGCTCTCCACTTGGCCCAGATTTTATTTCTTAGGAGGATTTTTTGCCTTGTTTGTTTTGTGAGCCAAGGGGCAGTTTTGGTCTTTATTCTGGATGAGCGATGGGGAGCATGGAAGTCTAGGATTTGAAGGAATTTAGTACTAAAGTAGGTAACTGATTCATCAAGTGGAAGATGAAGCAGTGGTGACCAGTCACAAGCCTTCAGTTCTGTTTGGAAGTTCTCAGGGTGAAAGTTTTTTTTGAGCGGGAGGTTTTAAAAATAGTAGGATTGGGCCTATGAAATTTTTGTTTAATTATATAGGTAACAGCATGGTCACTGATGTCATCAGGAAGGGCTCCCGGCTTATAAGTAGTAGGATGATTGTTTATGAGAATCCATTTCCTTACCACTTTGTTTGTGGATTCTCGTAGGGGTGGTTATCATTTGTGAGAAACCAAAAAGATTTATGTGGTTAATGGGATTTGGGGACCTACAAGTAGACCAGTCTATATTAAAGTCGCCTAAGACAATGGTTTCCTGGAGTAGGTGTACAGATAGGCTACTAAGTATATTTTCCAGAATACTGATATTGTTTCCTGGGGGAAGGTAGGAACAGATTATGTAGATGGATATATGGTTATTGATTTGAAGTTTGGCTGAAAGGGCTTCTGCTGTGGGGTTTGTGGGAAGTGGCACATTGAAGGTTGATAGTTGGAGTTCTGATTTATAAAAAATGGCTACTCCCCCACCTTTTCTGGTAGTCCGGTCTTTTCTCAGGATGTTATATCATGGGGGGGGGGGGGTAATTTCCTGATCTTTGGTTGAAGGTCTAAGCCAAGTTTCAGTAATGCAGAGGATATCAAAGTTGTGGACATCTAGAAGTGCATGAAGATGGGATATTTTATTGTTGATGCTACGGATGTTAAGGTGAGCTCTCAGAAGGGAGTTAGATGGCCTTGTTCGGGTGGAGGTGGTGTAGGGTTTTTGGTTATGAGGGTCACTGGGGAGTGTTGTATGTGGACCAGGGTTAGGATGGATATCACCATCTAAGAGATGATGTTGTAGGGGTTTTTGTATTAGTTTTATGGATTTGAAGTAGTTGTATGGGGGTTTCTTGTCAAGGAGGTAAGTGATATGGGTAGATCTGTGGTACTTTGGAAGGGTATAGCTAGATGTAGAGATTATGTTAATGTGTTTTAGGGAATTTATATGTGAGAATGTAATGGTTTGTTGGTATTGGTGGTGGTGTTTTAGTAGAGAATAGTGTTCAAAGAAGGTTAGTGAGAATGCTAGAGTAAGGGCAGCTAGAATGCTGGGTAGGAGTAGGAGGTATGTGTAAGTAGAGTTGTATTTAGAGGCCATCGGGTTGAATGGGTAAGGGTGGTGTGAGGTGAAAGAAGGTGCCTAGTATTGTGTAGGAGTGTAAGGTGTAAAGTAACAGGTGATAATAGAGGTAGCAGAAGGAGGAAAAGAGAGTAGCAGGTGGTGGTGAGCTTAGAGGTGAAGTTTAGTATGAGTTGTTACAGAAATTATGAATATAAGAGTAAATTAAGTGTAGTTGGAATAACTAGAGAAATTAGAGATGGAAGAAGGTGGAAGAGAGAGTTGTAGGAGGATTGAAGCAAGAGTGTTATAGGGGTTACAAATGTAAGAGGAAGGTAGGTTAATTGGTAAGTACAGCAGGTAATAGTAAGGTTAGGTATGGGGGGGGGTGTAAGGTTACTGAGTAATTGGTTGGGAATTATTATTGTAGGAAATAGGGGGTGTTAAATGGAAGTAGGTTGTGATAGGTAGTTAAGGAGCAGGGGTGTGGTTATGCAGGTATAAAGCTAGCAGTAATGGGATGGGTGGATATGGGGGTGTTAATTGGAAGTAGGTAGTGATATGTAGTTGAGGAGCAGGGGGTGTGGTTATGCAGTTATAAAGTTAGCAGTACTGGGGGTGGGTGAGAATTGGGGGTAGGGTAGGGGAGCAGAGTGAGCCCGCAGGGCGAACGGAGCGGGCTACAACAGGTAGATGAAGATTCTGCAGAGAGACAATCAGAGAGTAGCAGGTTCCAGGTAGAGAGAAGGCGGCCAGAGGTAAGTAGAGTTAGGTAAAGCAGGTTAGAGGCAAAAGGGACCAAAATAAAACTAGGAGAGGTATAATGGAGCTAGAGGGTGTGATAAGAGAGGGATAGGAGTAGCAGAACAATGCACAAAGATTCACAGCTAGGCAAGGGGAAAAACCTGAGAGAATATCCAGACAAGAAAAAAGCTATGGAAAGTGGGGTAAGGATTATATGCCTAACGCAAGCTTAGAGCGCCACCTAGTGAGCAGAGAGTAGAATACAAGAAAAAAACTGTGATAGAAGTGGCAGGTAGGGGTGCAACAGATAATGGGTCCAAGGGTATGGAGATATGGCAGTAGGATCACCGATAGAGAGGAGTATGACTGCTAGAGTCCTGGCACAGAGGCTTAAATAATTATCTATACTTACTACAGGAATAACTTATGCAGAAACAGTTTATAATTTATACTAGATACAGTGTAGGTTAAACAGATACACCTAAGAAGAAGGACTTGGGTATAGCATACTTTCTTAGTCTGTAGGAGCAGGGAAGAAAAAAATCCAGTCACTGGGCAGCAGTAATCTTTGGTCAAGCACTGGGATGGCTGGAATAGAATGAAATGGGTCTTTTACAGACTAGGCAGGTCCTGTAGAGCAGGCTAGGAGATACAGAGAAATACAAACAGTTCCTTTGGGACCAGGAAACACTCAGCAGCCGGGGCAGGAGCTGGGGTAATAAAGCCACAATATAATATTTAATTCAATTATATATTATATATATGTGTATATATATATATATATATATATATATATATATATATATATATATATATATAAAATATTTCATTCAATTATATATTTTATATATATATATATATATATATATATATATATATATATATATATATATAGGTTCATAGGTTAGTACTAGGCTATCGGCCCTAGGGCCTATACAAGCCTAGCCATAACAATTCCCTGGATATTTCTTCCCACAATATTTACTTCCCTGTTCCTCCCAGTGGCAACAGCCTATTAGTTCATTCCTACCCTTGGGAGATGACAGGCACTGAGAGTGGTACCATCATCCACTGGGAGGAGTGGATTTTCTTCTTATGGTACTAATCCCTGCCCCTTTGTGTGTTTCTTTCTTCAACATGACTGCTACTAGGAGAAACATGTATACTACCACATAAGCAAATGCTCCTGAATGAGGTGTGCATGTGCATGACAGGTTCCTTCCTGCAGGTGTCAACACTGCAGCGATCCTGGACTCCCTTCTCACCCCTGGATGGCTAAACCAAACCACCATCAGTGCCTCTATCTCCCATCCTTCCTCTGTCTGCTCCCTCCAGCAGCAATGCCACTAGATGAACACCTTTAGTCTAGGGTAGAGTGGGGACTTGTATTCCTCTGTAATATGGGGCCAAGCAGGGATTTTAACATTCTTAATCCATACATGTACAGCCTTTGTTAAAAATAATATATCCTTAAAATAAACACAATTATTGTGCTGTTTATAATTCATAATTTTACCTTCCAGGCTTTTAACCTTCTGTATAATTTCCTTCATTCTCTATAACCTGCAGGTTAAGAACATAAGTTACACTTAAGCTAAATTCAGCTCTTTGCATTTCTTCTGCAACTGACTGCTATCATTTGGAAGGGATGGTTGGTTTAGCATTTCTGAAAACATATCTCTAACAAATAAAACATAAATGTCGCCAACTGCTACAAATGTTATTTTCATGGTTGCTATTTCCAAAGGTGTGCAGCGATCCTTAAAATTCACACTGTCATGCTTGAATCGAAATTATACCAAATAGTGTCAACAGCTGAGTAAAAGAATACAAAATTGACGGGAGTAACTTAATAAAAGGTTTAGAATGGAAAATGAACACAGTGGTGGTGAACTTCAAAGGAAGGGGAAATACAGCTTATATAGGTCACTGCTGCAAAGTCAGTAAGCCCAATTAAGAGCCAATCAAGCAGGAAATTTAACAAATGTAACAAAGTGTACAGGGAATGCAACACTGTATAAGAAAGGCAAGTGAGATAAGAAGAAATGATATACCCACATAAGGCCTCGATTAAAAAGGCAAGTGGGACAAACAAGAAGCAGAAGGATTAAACCAAGATAAAAAAAAAGAGCGAGCTAAAACCAAAGAGATAAAGTATGGTGGTGTAGTTTATATGAGTTACTCATGTTACAGGAGGTGATCCCACTACAAGAACAGGTAGTTCTATCAATCAGAAAGTTTAGTTATTTTACTAAATAAAGATAACATATCTGAAGATGTTATCAGAAATCAATGAAAACCCTATGCTGGTGTGCACTTGTAGAAAATGTTCTACCAATGAAGGAATCATTAAATATCTGAGTTACTAGTAGCACTGACAGACTTATAATGTTCCTTTCTAGTGTTAAGTCTCCTAACTAGAGAACAGCAGGGGTAAAAAAAAAATGAAAAAAACAAAGTAAAGGAAGAAATCCGAGTGCTCCAAAACAACTATTTTGAGTATAACACAATCACAGTGTTCAAAGCTAGGAAGCATTAGCATAAATTGACAGATTCTATTTAACAATTTTATGCAGATTATATTAAAAAGAGCTAGGAAAGGAAGGTCTGTCACTAACTGAGGAATAAGGACACTGGATCACAGTTCTAGTTTGAGAGCACAAACTATTTACAAAGGTAAAATCTTTTTTAAAACCTTAGACCTTGTGTATTGGACTTCACCAACAGAGATATAGGGTCATGCCAAAATAGAATTTTTTGAGAAGTGAAAACTTTTAGATTCACTTAATAGGCAACAATCTTAGTAAACCCTAGTAAGAGTAGCAGCTGTATAACAATAATAATTTTTGAAACATGTTTTCTTTTTTGCAAACATCAGAATTTGAAAGTTAGAAAGTTTCTATCGAAGCAATCCTTATGAAATGTAGAGGAGGAGGAGAAGGAATGGCAGAACAAGTCGCAAGGAATCAAAGACAAAAGCCTAGTGAAATGCCAAACAAAACAGTTGAGAATGAGAAAAATAATTATTAATCTTCTCTGAAATGTCTGTTGATTGAATTGTCTTGAAACCGTTTATCAGATTGGCAAGGTGGTCCAACAGATATATTTCAGACTACTAATTTGCAACATGACTAACAAGATAACATGCATTAGTCAAATCCACAGAAACAGTACCAGTAAGGAGCTCTGTACATATTGCAAAAATGGTGTTCAAAACAAAACAAAAAACAAAACAGCCACAGTACTTCTATGCTGTAAAAAAAAAAGTACTGTTAATGACAGTTCACAATATCAGTCCATACACCAAGGTCTGAGTAATAAATATTCCAGTATATTTTTATAGGACAGGTAAGAGGTAAGATCCCCAAGTAACATGGTTTTATATATATATATATATATATATATATATATATATATATATATATATATATATATATATATATATATGTGACACTAGCTATTTATTTTTTATGCTGATGGTAAAACTACAACTACTACATAGCTCCAGAGGGTACATATGTTTGGAAATCCTAGTTCTGAGTTCCTTTCCTGCCATGATCCTGCAGATTTACTAACAGGTCACAGACTTATTTCCAGGTGATCCTCTTAAAATGGAAAGTGGGTTATTACAATTTTTTCACTATGACAAATACGATGAAATGAAGAGCTAGAAAAGCAGAGTGGAAGCAAGCTTTCTGTAAACATCCAAACTAAAATTAGCAGAGTTCAATAACAGAACAAGTGGTGCATGAGCTAAAAGGGACTCAACCAAGAAGCAAGGCAGCCAACAAACAGGACAAATGTCTTTAAACTCATTGGAGCAGGACCAACCAAGACCTACTTGTGCCAGTTGAAGCTTTATGACATCTCAGTGCTTTTTCAGCATAAATATATTTTAAAAAAGGTTCACAGGTTCATAGGTGTGTACTAGGCTAATATCCTGAAGCCTTTCCAAGCCTAGCCCATAGGATTACCCTGGCATTGTGCCACCCAATCTTAGTTCCAAGTGCCGCTGTCGAGTAGAGCCACTGGAGGGATCCCTGGGGTGAATTTTCTATTTTCCATCCACTCATCAAGATTTCTCTTGAAAAGGGCCAGTAAGGTGCTCTGTTTGACATGTATGGGAAGTCTATTCCAGAGCATGGGCTGTCTCTGGGTTATGAACCTGTCCCTCCAGCATGTTCTGTTGATTGTGGTAATGAAGTAGAGGTCCCTGAAGCATGTGGTGTGGAGGGACTGATATTTCTTTAGATGTAGCATTTCTAAAAGAGCTGGGTCAGACATGGCTTTGTAAGTCAAGCAGAGCTCGCCTCTATGTAGGTGATGTGAGACAGAGAATAGTTGGAGTTTTTTGAGTCTGCCCATATAGGGCAAATGTTTAAGGCCTAGGAAACTCTTTGTGAGGTACTTTTTTGGCCTCTTCAGTTGTTACAGGTGTCTAGTGAGGTACATGCCAAATGGGGCATTGTACTCAATGACTGACCTAATGAGGGAAGAGTAGAGGGAGACAATGACCTCTTTCTTCCTGGATACAAAACCCTTAGTAATGAGATGTGCCACATAGAAGGAATATCTGACCACAGTGGAAATGTGGTGGTCAAAAGAGAGGTTGCTGTCAACCTGTGTTCCTAGATCTCTTACAACGCCTTTGGTGTTCAGTGGACAACCATCAATGTGGTAATTCATGGGAACTGGGTTTTTCCCAAAGGGGATGATGACACATTTTTTAGCATTGAGCTTAAGGCCATGGTTCTGACACTAGTCATTGGTCTCAGTGAGGCCTTTCTGTAAGAAGTCAACATCACTTGGGGAGTTAATAATAGCTCCCAACTTGCAATTGTCTGTGAACTTTGTCAGCCAGAGTCCCATCGTGTTGGCCTGGACTTCAGAGAAGTAGATACTAAACAGGAGAGGACCCAGGACCGAACTCTGTGGGACTCCACTCATGACTGGTCAGCAGTCTGACTTGGAATCAGCTACTTTCACACTGTGAGTTCTATCTGTGAGCCAGTCTGCAACCCACCTAGTGATATATGGGTTGATGCCTAGCTTAGTGAGTTTTTCTATGATTCCTGAGTGGGGAATGGTATCAAAGGCCTTGGCCAGATCAAGGTAGGCTGTATGAACCACTTTGCCTTCATCCACAGCTCTGGTGACTGACTCAAAGAAGTCGACCAGGTATGATCTACTCTTCACAAAATCAAACTGTGTGGGATCCAGAGTTTGCAGATTCCCTATTTTGTTTGTGTCTTTCTGCTTTTCCCGGTTAGGGGTCGCCACAGCAGAACTCTGGTCCGCTAATGATTGGCAGTTGATTTTTACATACCGGCTTGCCTGGCCTGACGCACAACCTTCAACGAAGGTACACCCATTCATGCATGTCTCCACGCAGAATTTGCTCTAGCTGAGAATCAAACCGGACAGCGTCTTACTGTGAGGCGACATCCTTGTTTATTAGGTCCATGATGATGTGTTCCATAGCTTTGCATATCAGACTCGTCAGGCTAATGGGGGTGATACTTCCCAGGGTCTGTAATCGCTCCTCCTTTGTGGAGAGAGATGACTGTAGTAGTGCACCATTTGGGTGGGACAAAGCCAAAGGTGAGACTGTGGTGGAACAGGGCACACAGGTGAGGTGCCAGTTCACTCTATAGCTCATGTAGAACACAGCCAGGGATACTGTCAGGTCCCACAGAAGCTGTATTCTTGGCCTTGGACAGTGCTATTTTAATCTATGCAGCAGTAATACTGGGTGCCTGGCAATGTGCTGGTACTGTGATTGGGCCTTTGGGGGGAGAGGGGTACAGTTGGCACTGAATCTGTCGGCCAGTATATTGGCAATATCTGTTAGATCGGTAAATGAGGTACCATTGTACAGTAACGCAGAGCACATCTGGGTATTGTCGTGGAGGTTCTTTACATAATTATAGAAGGCCTTGTGGGTGTCTTTACTATCTGCTGCAATCCTGTTTTCATAGCTAGCTTTAGAGGATTTGATGAGGGATCTCAACTTTTTGTTGAGGCTGACAAGGGAGTTTTTCCAGTCTTGGGACTTCACCTTATTCTGCATCAGTTTCCGCCTTCTGTTGTAGAGTTTGTTTATGGCAGGGGACCACTAGATTGGCTTCCTTTTTTTGGAGGAGAGCTTCTTGGTTCTACTGGGTGGCATTTGTGTATGTTTTCGTACAGTGCATTGGTGTATGATTCGGTGGTCATGCAACTATTCTCTATTTGCATGGGTGCCATGAAGTTAGCCACTTCTGTTTTTAGGAGCCCAAAGTTAGCTTTGGAGAAGTTTTTCATGGTGGTTACCTTTGTGGGGGTGGGAGGGATGTGTATTTCCAAGGTGAATAGTTTATGGTCGGCTCTAACCAGGGAGGAGTTGACTATTGGTGTAGAGCAACGGTCGTCCATGTTAGTAATGACCAGGTCAAGGATGCTGCTACTTCTAGTGAGAGTAAGAAAGAGCTGGTCCAAGGCATTGAGGGGCACACTGTGTAGGTGAGCTATGTGTCTTGTTATTTGTACCGTGTTGTGGTGGTCGAGTGTATTTCTGATTTGGAGGTCTCTGTTGTTTGGGTAGATTTCTACTGACAGCCTCCACAAAGGTGGGAGTGTGGTTTGTGTTTTTATGTTACAGCTGTGATGGTGGGTGTTCTAGAGGGCTATGTGTTCCATGTGGTGTGGTGCAGGTGTTGACCTCCTCTTGATCAGCTATTCCGGTCTTGACTGGAGAGTGCATGTCTTCCAGTTTCTCTAGATCCTAGGGTTCATGGCTTCTATGATTCTCATGATACCTCTTGACAGATCATACATGAGAAAAAAACATATGGGCCCAGCATTTGCATTCTTGGGAGTATCAAATTCAAGTTTTAGGCTTTATAAAAAGGGAGTTGCATTGGTGGAGACAACATTTCAACTAAACCCAGGTTTCCCATTCTGTCCTCGTACCCCAAACCAATCTGTTACCACAGACACATCAGATTTTGCTTGGGGAGCAGTTTCCATAGGGATAAAAGTATAAGGTCTGTGGAAACCTTCAGACAGACCAAACCACATCAACTGAAAAGAGAAGTTGGCTGTGATCCGTCTTGAAGTTTATCACATTTGGTCCCCAGGACCTCTTCATGTGACTGCAGTTAATGTCACAGTCATGTGGTAGATTAACAAGCACAAAGATACAAAACTGCACCTCCTATGTAAGCTGGCATTGGTGACTTGGGAGGTAGCTCTTCAGCATTTCTTAACCCTCCAAACATATTACATTCTGTCTGAGCAAAACATAGTGGCAGACAAGCTGATCACTACCAGGACAGACCCTCACAAATGGAAAATGACTGAGCCTAAGGGCTACTGCTAGTTGGACTGATGAACATTCCAGGAACTGAAATAGTTGTGGGGAACACCTCAAATCGATCTGTTCACCTACTTTAAAAACAGACAACTAAATAAGTTTTGTTCTAAGGTTCCTTGCAAAAAAGCATAGAAGATAGATGCTTTTACATTCCCTTGGAAAGGAATGTCCCTTTATGCATTCCCACTATTTTCCAGGGTAATTCGGATGATTCCAAAGGATATCATAAAAATAATTGTATGACCCCCGCCAACCTTTTGGCCCAGGTAACATTGGTTCTCCATTTTTATGGAATTGGCCAAGTGTAATTTGCACAAGCTTCCTCAAAAGCTGGATCTATTCAAACAAGATGAGAAATTTTGAAATCGGAGTTGCAAGCTCTCATGGTGGATGAACCATATCAAACTTCTATAGGGACAGAGTATCTTTAAGAACAAATGCCTCATTCATGCCCATAGTGGTTTCAGAGTTTATTTTGAATCAAGTCATTAATATCTCAGTTTTCTAACCAGAACCTTAAAACAGGAAGCTCAGATTCTGCATACTCTGGACAGGCATAGACAGCTCAGGTAATATCTTGACAGAACTAAGCCATTTAGAAAAGCTTATCAGCTGTGTATTTCTTATCAAGGCACAAAAAAGAAACATCCTGGGTCTAAGTCGATAATTTCCATGTGCTTGTATTTAGCTATTTTTTTTTGTTGTTGTTATTTCCACCATTGCAAATCCATTCCAGGTAGTATCATGGCACATCCCACTAAAACCTTGTGTTCTTCGATTGCATACTGGAAAAAGAGTAGACTCTAGAAGCATTCTAGAGACAGCTGTGTGATCCCCTGTACATACTTATACAAAGTATTACATAGTGCATTTCTTTTCTTCTGTCTAGGTCAAACTTTGCTAGGACCATTCTCCAGGGACTACTGAATTCATATCTGTCCTCCTCTCTGGATGGACAGGCTTTGCTATTCAACTCATATAGCCTAAGGGCTACTGCTAGTTGGACTGATGAACATAGTACAGTTACGTAAATTGCGTTTACCCATAAAAATAGATGTTCAACTTATCACTGCTGCAATAGCTGTACTGACACTACACACTGGTTGGATATAAAGTAGGGTTGTGTTTGGTTTCTCCTTTATATGTTCTATTGTTAATACTGATTAGTCATTTCAGGGTGTCAGGCTCTTCTCAAATTGTATGGGCAAGAAAGTCCTGAAGAAAGGTTCACTCTGACTGCTGATTTCCCTTTTGGGATTAACTACTCAGCAGTCAGAGTGAAGAGGTAGGGGTGAGACAGAGCTTTTTGAACCTGTCTGATTGTTGTTTCCTGGGTAGGAAACAACCCATATAGCCTAAGGGTTACTGCAACAGTGAGAAATCCAAACATCTACAGTTATGGGTAAGTGCAACTTTCACAAATGTACTTTTCACAACCTTCTTGTCATGCATAGCGAAATTCTTTGAAAAACTCCAATGTAAACAGATTACTCACTTTATACAAGACATATATTTCTGTCTCAAGCAGCATGGTGCCCACCATGATTTTAATATTTCCAATACTTTGTACCAAGCCACTAACGCAATCTGTTTCTAACATGGCCCAGGGCCACTGCACTGTTTGCAATCTTCTTAGATTTAAAAAAGGCCTCTGACTCTGAAGATTATAAAATTATTGACCAGCGTCAGACACAAGATTTTTACCTAACTCCCTCTCCTGGACTGATGTCCAGCAACAGGCCTTTCCAAGGGGAATATAATCCTCTCACCTTTCTACTTGTGGCATACCTCAAGGGCTCACTCTCAGACTCATTCCCCCCACCCCATTATTAATCTCTTTATTCCTTCAACTCACTAACCTTTAATGTGACCTCCATGAAGATTAAGAGTTATCCCTGCTTCACTAGTTCACTACATGTCATAAAGTAAAGCCTTATTCTTTGGCACACCATTATTGCTGCTTCACTAGTTTGCTACATGTCAAACTAAATCCTTATTCTTTGGCACACCACAATGGCTAGTTAATATACCCCACTACACATTAACTTCAATGGCGCATAAACTGATGAGTCTGAATTCTTCAAATAACTCAGTACCAAATTAGACCTCCCCTTAATGTGTAGCAAGCATGTTTTCCTCTAGTTCCAAAACTGTTCTGACTCAACAGAAACTATCTTAAAAATGGGAGCATATCTAGAAACTGAGTTTCATAAGTTTCTGTTCATTTCTTACTCTACTCCACAGTACAAGTAACTGATTCTTTAAGATACAATTACGAATGTGCCATCACTCTGCAGCACCCGCCATTCATATAAACTTGCTCCATTGGTCCAAAACTCTACATTCTACAGCTCAGAACTGCCAAAAGGTTCAACTAAATCACATCTGTTTGACAGCATTCAAATGCAAATGGTTTATTCAAGCCCATACAACCTCAACTACATCTCTACTTTACAAATAAAAGGACCTGATTTAGTGTGAGAGCAAAAATATGCTACAATATATTTATTGTGCAACTACTGATATAACTCAAAATTTGTTTATGCATTTTTATACAGTTGCCAGTGGCCCTGGTCATAGCTGAAACGGTTAACTGATCAGCCCATCTAACTGACATCAAATGTATAAATTAATAAATTAAACTTAGTTTCTTCTCATTTTTGTCATTTAGCCACAAATGCCAATTCTCCATCTATATGCCACAATGGTAATTTCTGAGCAACATAAGAAAAAAACTGCTCAGCTCTTTCCCCCAACTTCGTAAGCCCCTTTTTTACTTGGTTCTCGACATCTGCAACCATCCCTGCTCTCATCCAAACAAATCTCAAAATATTTCCTCTGGTGTGCCTGCCAACAAAATATAGTCATTCACTTTTTTATTACCATGCATCCTTTTGCTTTCCCCATCAAAATCCCTAACAGAACTTTAACTTCAACAAGGCTGACCTTCGTCCTTTGTCATCTAATACACACCTATCTACCTTGGAAATCGTTCTCTCCACATTCGCTAACTTTCATGGAGTGATGCTGACATCATGGATGGATGGAAAGCAGGTCCATCACCCCTTCTTTGTACCCCCCTTCTGCCTTCCCAGTTATTTTCTTTATTCCTCATTTTAACATTGGATCTACCCTTCTGGAAACTGCAGGCATTTCTGCAAGCCTACAACAAGAAGCTGATCAAGGAATCTCGAAAGATGAATAAACAGAAACAGTTGCTATAATACAGACTGACATCCAAGAACAAAGCTACTTTTTACTGAAATCCTACTTCTTAGCTTGTCACACCCCTCCCCCTAGTGATTTAAGTTTAATCCAGAGACCCTACTGAAAATACAGCAGACTGAAGTCCATTTATACAGTCCAGCTATGTGGTCTTCATCCATACATACTCTTCTTTTACATGTCCTGATTATATTGTTGTTTATTACTGACGTTCAGAGTTGAAATTCCAAGATAATCAGTCTTAAGGAAGATGGGAACATTCAGAAAGAAAATGCATGCACCATATGACTTGCCTCAGTGTAGCATTACAGCAAAAGGAGGATTAGTAGCACTGAGAATAAAACAGTATTGGGTCAAATCATTTCTTGGAGCAGGACTCATCTACAGCATCAGTGTGCCCTGTTACAGCTTTATCAGGAAGTGCGATATGAAACTTTGATGTGCTAAGGACCATCAGGGCTTCAGTGCATACATCATTAGAATAGTATCTAAGCTGTTAATATTTTGTCATTGATAAGTAGTGTTAGTTTAGGCTATTTAATCATGAACTACTGTAACCTGAGAGAGTACTTACAATATCAGCCTCCTGTGTAAGACTATTTGTAAGAGCTTTGTTTCCATAAGTGCCTATAAAATGGATGAAAACTCACATAAAGCTTCGTGTAATCAAACTGCTGATTTTATCTGTCTAAAAGTGTTAATGAGCCATCATTTCTTACAAACTACAGTTATAGTTCATAGGTTCGTAGCTGATTACTGGGCTAATGACCTCAGGGGGCCCTTTTAAGCCTTTCCATACTTCCCAAATGTATCTAACATGTTTTGATACTCCAGGGTTATTTTAAGCAGTATATGTAGGACTGAGCATGGGTGGTCAAGCAGTTACAGGCTGCCTCTGTCCAACAGAGACATAGGTGCCAAATCAGAAGCAAATTTCCAATTCCTCATCCACTGGTCAAAGTTACACTTGATTTGGTTTAGGGAACAGCCCTTTCACATGTTCCAAAGAAGGGGTGGTCTCTGAGATGCATATCTGTCCCTCCAGCATGTCTTCTCTACATTGCAGATGAGGTTTAGGTTCCTAGATTGAATAATTCTGATTCTGTTTGTTTATTGGACATACGACAGGTCCATTATAATGGGATCAGAGGATGCTTTGTAGGCTCAGCAGATGGTAGGAGACATAGCACAGTGATAGGGCTTTGAGGAGTTCTGTGTAGGAAATGTTGATTATGCCTTGCATTGTTTTTGTGAGTAACCTCTGTGGAAGCTCCAGCTGTTGCATATTACTGTTCAGGTACATACCAAAAGGGGAGATTGTGCTCTATTACTGGTAAGTACAGTGAAACAATGACATCCTTAGAGTTATATGACATACCCTTGCTTATAAGTTTCCCAACATGCTGACATGAACAATATGCTGACAACGGCATACCAAATGCAGATCACTGTATGACTTGATGATAACAACTTACATTACTTTACGTGAGTCAGTCAGGGGTAGGTATAAAAATATATATACATATATAACATTCAGAAAGATAGAGACTTACCCAATAAAGCAAGAAGGCCCATCACAGTGAGAACAGGTTTTCTCACCATCTGTACATGAGGGGGGTTGGTATTGTTCATCTGAAAACGTGCAGTAAGTGTTCGCTGTGTGAAGTAGTGCGGATAATAATTCATAAAAGCATTGTCATTGCTCAGAAGTTTGTAGTTGATGGTATTGTTAGGATTGGAAATTAGAAGATTCTGATGTTGTGCAATTACCTGAAAACAAACAGGATTACCAGTTATACTTTTTGCTTTAACATATATAAAATACACTGTGAATAAGCAAAACAGGACAAAATCACACAGTTTAGTCCACCAAAGGCTTCAAAAGTTTTTTTATTTTACATGGTATCCAAACAGCTGCATTTTCACTAAACATCTGTACAGACAGCATGATTCTTGGAATATGTACTTCAAGATACACAGGATTCAAAAGTATAACTGTCTAACTGCAGAACAAGTTCATGAATTATGTATATACAGAAAAACTTTGCGTTAATAATTAACTGACAGTTTAACCATTTTTTTAAAGTCTGATACTATCACTTGTTCTACCAGACATAGCTAAGTTCACATCCAAGTGTGTAACCTAAGTCTTTCACCTTTGCTAAATAAATCAAGACAGAATTTCTGTTTATACACAATAGTAAAAATATACATCTTGTATTCTGCTACTAAATATATGAAGAACTTGACAGCTGACTGCTTTCAGAAAATTATAACTCACAGCTTATTCAGCTACACAGTACATGTGAAAACTTGCTAAAAAAGCATGACTGTATTTCTGAACTTCCTTCTTGTTTTTAGGGTAAGTGACTCAGTTAATCCAGAGTCCCATTCATGAGTATGACACAGAAACCAGTATCCATTTTTCATGGTAAAAATTAGATGATTCAGCATGCTGTAAAGTGCTGTCCTGCACTGGGTCTGTTACAAACAACACACTCAGGTTACACAAGTGGCAAAAAAGAATGAAGCTTTCAAGCTGCATCGAAATTACAGATGACAGCTACATAGTGTCATAAATTTGTTTAAACATTACAGTCCAAGCTCTCCATTTCCTCTGTCCCTCAGGAAAGTAACTGCTATTATAACTTCTACCACGTGCCACCTTGCCTACCACATACGCCTGTCTGTGCTCCTTGCAGTGTCTGTATTTACCTATTACTAAATGGTACCAGAAATGCATAACTTAGCCAGCATATAAGGGTAACACTAGTTGCTTACATCACTGGTGAATACCTACAAATATTACACTTACTGTGTAGTTTCCCCATACTGGTTTGTTTACTTGTTTTCTCATTCACAGCCACTACTGTGTCCTTCTCATGCTACAATCTTACTCCAGCATTAAATCTCCCAAATATTTTATTTGCTCCCAGATACATCATATCACATTGTTACACTTTGTTCACTACTTTATCATATTACTTTAAATTTAAACAATCCTCTTAATTCCTTCCTTTATTACCTCCTAGTTCAGAACTTTCGACAAACACGACAACTACTCCTTTTGGCATGAAACTTTTGGCAAGATCCTTGTGGCATCCATGAGTTAATTTCACTCTACACTGGAAAAGTGCATGCCATCTTTCTCTGAGACTCTTTTACTCATACTAATGTAATTTCTTAAGCCTAGATTGCTCGGGTTTTTATATAGCTAACTTACTTGCAGACAGATTCATTGCTGACTTTACCCCCGAAATAATCATTCAAAATTCTCAAATTCCTGGCAAAGATAATCATGGAGCAGGTCCTTATTGTACTATCAAAAAACAAAAACACCTCTTCCATAGGCCAGACAATTTACCTGTACAACTAATAAATGGCACCAAGTATAGTTTCACTGAACATCTCCTGCACAATTAACTTAAGCCTAACCAGAGAGTACCTTCTTGAGGTATGGAAAACAGCTGTTATAATGCCCCTTCACAACGGTGGCTGTACCACAGAACCAGGAACTACAGATTCATCAACTTAACTAGCCTAATTTAGAAAGCCGTGGAATACATTATATCTGATTTCATAAACTACAATATTCAAAACCTCATACAACTGAATTAACAACAATTTGTTTTTGTCAAAGGTAGGATGTGTCTATTTAATTTAGTAAATTTGTATGAAAAGGTCATAGAGGCACTGGATACAGGTCATTAAGTCTACACATTATACCTGGATCTTTGACACCTTACCTTACTGTGGCATTGTAAATAACCTATAAGACCTCAAAGTAGCTCCTCATACTAGATGGATTGCAAAGTGGCAGAGAGACTCCATATAATTATATATAATTCATAAAGAAAGCAGCTAAAAGAGGAGCCCATGCCTCAGTTCTGGGACTGTTACATTTTGTTGTGTATTCTTCTGACCTCTACAATTTAAAGCCAGGTCTATAGCTAATCAGATTTGTTACTGACTCTAATGGCTGCAAACTGGGCATTATCTTTCATTCCCTTACAGAAGTAAAAATCAATACAGTAAGAGCTAACCTTACAAAAAGAATGGTGTAGAGAAAAAAAGAGCTTAAACTGAAATCACAAATGCAGTATTGTCATATCTGGTAATCACTAGTACCTTCAAATTGACATGGCAGTCAGGGACCTTGACACCTGGGTCAAAAAAACCTCTCCTTTGACCACCATACAGCAACAGTAGTTAAGAAATCATTCTACGTAGCTCAACTAATTTTTTAAAGGCATCTCATTCTGGGTCAAGTTTTTATCATTCTGTACTCAGCCCTAATTAATCCAATGCCCCTTTGAGCATTACATGAACTTAACTAGACAGATTACTAGTCTCAAAGCCTTTAGCTAACACAACAGACTTGATGCCTTATCTGTATACTCTGTCTCTTATAAACACCAATGAGAAGATGTACATCTTGAATTACTGCATCTATTGTAGCTCTGTAAGACACACATCTCAGCAAACACTCTAACTAATGAGTTAAACCTCCATCAACACATAAATAAAACAAGTTGGCCTGACACACTTGTAACTCAACAGATAACCATCTCTGGAATAAATTGCCTTAACATGTTAAACAGAATGACAGCTTCATGTACTTCAAGAAGAACCTGAGTAATTGGATGGGTATGTCTTGAGAGCAAGTGCAAAGCACAAGTGGTCTCAAATTACTTGCTTTTTAACACCTTTGAACCTATAAACACATAATTATTTTACCCATTTATCATTTCCCTCGCTATATTTAATCTTCCTTTATCTCCTCTAATCATTTTAACATAAAATATACAGTATTAACCCACCCTTTTCTTCATATAAGCAAATAATTATGAAAACAGCTCAACTTTCTGTAAATCCTACAAGTTTTATAGCATGACTCCCTACATTAAAACCCTTTCCCATAATTACAGATAACTCTCAAAAAGTCTCAACATTAAAAAAAAACCTTCTCATTGTTCTTGTCCACACATAAAGTAAAATATATGGTTAACCAATACAGACTGCATAGAGGAAGTGTCATGGGGACCTATGTAGTGCCAACCAGCACAGATACGCAACCCCAACTCACTAAGGTAAAGGAGTTCCAAGGAAAAAAAAATAACCCTTTCCACTCCCAGCAGTTTCAAATATCTAGACGATTTGCTTTAAGTTGTTGTAATTCAGACAAACCACTTTCTACCACAGTCTCCATTACTGGTATTCCTTTTTTTTATTACATTACCTTGGAGAAAAGGGAATATTCTGAGAAATGGCAATCTGGGATTTAGCATATGAAAGTCTTGATTTTCAGCCATCTGGTCTTGACATCATGGGACTCAGAGATTTTAAATGATTACCAGTGCACTGTCGATGTATAAGAAGATCACAACATATTAAAAAATTAAGCTGTCAACTCTTTTCACTATACTCCGTACTTAAGTTTTAATTAAGGGCACTGCTCCACCATACAGTGATTATATGCATCTTATTTATATTTATTAGTTGTGTGCAGCATGTGCCTGTCTTCCATTTACTCCACACTTCTTCCCTTGCTATTTTTTCCATCCATTTTCTTTGCAAACACCATACCACTAAGTTATAATATCGTATTTCAAAGACAAACTTTGCAGTTTTAGTTACAGTCTGCTAACTTTTCCTTGTCTCATTAATTAAGCCTTTTCACTTACTCTTTAATAATGACAGCAACCATATAGGTTATGAATCCACCCTCCCTCATCTGTGCAATTTGGCTACACCTTGTAAATTATTTCAGGAAAAAAGGTTTTCTCACAAAAGGAGAGCAGTTCAGTCTGCCACCAATTCAGGATGAATTTTGTTAGACACAACATTTTTATGTTACAGAAAATGCTGAAAAATCACAATGGACAATGTTTAAATGATGTTAGGTTCATAGGGTGGTACTGGGCTATCGGCCCTAGGGCCTATACCAGCCTAGCCATAACAATTCCCTGGATATTTCTTCCCACAATATTTACTTCCCTGGACCCTTGTCTAGCAGGGTGACTGATGTGATCCTCTGGGTGAATTTCCTATCTCCCATCCAATCGTCAAGGTTCCTTTTGAAGAGGGCCAAGGAGGTGCTCTGCTTGACATGTATGGGCAGTCTATTCCAGAGCATGGGAAGTCTCTGGGTCAGGAACCTATCCCTTCAGCATGTTTTGTTCATTATGATGACAAGGTTTAGATCCCTGGAGCGTGTGGCTCTGAGGGATTGGGATTTCTTTAAGTGGAGCATGTCCAACAGCTCAGAGTTTGACATGGCCTTGTATGTTAAGCAGAGATTGCCTCTGAGTAGATGATATGCCACAGAGTATAGCTGGAGTTTTTTTAGATGGTCAGTGTAGGGCATCTGCTTTAGGCCTGTGATTCATTTAGTGAGCTATTTCTGTGGCCTTTCCAGCTGTCGCAGATGTCTTGTGAGGTACATACCAAATGGGCATTGTACTCTATAATGGGTCTAACGAGGGATGAGTACAGTGGGACAATGGCCTCCTTTTTTTCTGGATGAAAAGCCCTTAGTGATGAGGTGTGCCACACAGAAGGATTTCCTGACTGTTGTGGCAATGTGGATATCGAAGGTGAGACCACTGTCCACCTGTGTCCCTAAGTCTCTCATCACACTTTCAGTGTTTAGTGTATTGCCACCTATGTGGTAATTTATGGGTACATGTTTTATCTCAAAGGGGATAACTATATATTTCTTGGCATTAAGCTTGAGCCCATGGCTCTGGCACCAAGCATCTGTTTCTGTAAGGCCCTTTTGTAGAATATCCACATAATTTGGGGATTCAATAATGGCCTGCACATCAGATCTGTACTTTAGAGAAGATTTGTAGATTGTATTCCCTTATACTTCTTGCTAAAAGAAGAAAATTTTGCGGTAATCCCTTGAGCAGTGCATTCAAATTGCCTAATGGCTACAACTATGTCAAATGGCAATTGCTGAGGACATACCCAAATACACATGCTATATCTTCTCTAGAGTTAAGTATGTTCTGCAAAAATATCTGCAGCCTGGTATTCCTAACCATAGGTTCATAGCTTCATACTAGGCTATCTGCCCTAGGGCATTTATAAGCCTAGCCAGAGTGTGTTTGGCTTTCGCCACCCATTTTAAATTAATTTTGCTATGCCCTTTTTCGAGGTTAGTGTACTGTGCCTCTGTCTAACAGTGACACAGAAGTGATACCCGAGGTAAACCTACGATCTCCCATCCACTCATCAAGATTCCTCTTGAAGAGAGTCAATGAGTGAAGGGAGCTTCTGGGTTATGAATCTGTCCCTCCAGCATGTCTTATTTGTTTCAGTGCTGAGGTTCAAGTCTCTCGAGCGCGTAGCTCGATGGGATTTGGATTTTCTGAGGTGCAGCATGTCCATTAATCCCGGGTTGGACATGGCTTTATACGTCAGGCACAGATCGCCTCTGAGCAGGCGGTATGCCACTGAGTAGAGCTGGAGTTTCTTTAACCGGGCAGCATATGGCATCTGTTTGAGCCCTTTGATCCTCTTGGTGAGGTACTTTAGGGGTCTTTCCAGTTGCTGCAGGTGTCTGGTAAGGTACATCCCAAAAGGGGCATTGTACTCAATTATGGGCCTGATGAGGGATGAGTAAAGAGGCACGATGACCTCCCTGATCTAGATGTGAATCCCTTCATGATTAGGTGGGCTATATAAAATGTTTTTCTAACCACTTTGGCCACGTGGTTGTCAAATGAGAGAGTGCTATCAACTTGGGTCCCCAGGTCCCTAATTACTTCTTCCATGCTTAATGGATTACCACCTATGTGGTAATTTGTGGGCACTTTGTTTTTGCCAAAGGGGATGACTATACATTTTTTGGCGTTTAGCTTGAGGCCATGGCTCTGGCATCAGTTGTCTGTTTCTATGAGGCCCTTTTGTAGGATGCTTGTGCCGGCTGGAGAGTTGATTATGGCACCTAGTTTGCAGTCATCTGCGAACTTGGTCAGCCACAGTCCTTCCGTGTTGGCCTGTACCTCCGAGAAATATATACCGAACAAGAGAGGTCCCAGGACTGAGCCTTGTGGGACGCCACTTGTAACTGGTTTGGAGTCTGACATGGCTCCAGCGATTCTAACATTGTGGGTTCTGTCCTTGAGCCAGTTTGCAACCCATCTAGTGACATAGGGGTTTATATTTAAGCTAGTGAGCTTATCAATAATGCCCGAGTGGGGTATTGTATCGAAGGCTTTTGCGAGGTCCAGGTAGGCTGTGTGGACCACCTTCCCCTCGTCAATGGCCTTGGTGACTGTTTCAAAGAAATCGACCAGGTTTAAGAGGCAGGATCTGCCCTTAACAAAGCCAAACTGGGTAGGATCCAGTGTCTGTAGGTCCCCAATATCTTTATTTATGAGGTCCATGATGATCCTTTCCATAGCTTTGCAGACCAAGCTAGTCAGGCTTATGGGGCGATAGTTTCCAGGATCCGTTGAGGCACCACCTTTGTGGAGAGGGACCACTGTTGCTGTACGCCACTCTTTGGGTACATATCCTGTAGTAAGGCTGAGATTGAACAGTAGTTTTATGTTTGGGTTTAGCTCTTCTTGGAGTTCATGTAGGACGCAGCCCGGGACACCGTCTGGTCCCACTGATGCTGTGTTTTTTGCTTTGGAGAGGGCAGCTCTTACCTGAGCATCTGAGATGTCAGGGGGGCAGCACTCTGCTGGGTTAGATATTTGCCCTTTTGGTGGGGAGGGAGGGAGAAGTTTGCGCTGAACCTGTCAGCTAGGATGTTGGCAATGTCTGTGGGTTCGGTGTATTTTTTGTCATACAACCAGTTTGACATATCACAATAAAAATCACATGTTTTGCAAATTTAAGCAGAAACGTTGTTTCTTTGATGTGCTTTGCACTGTCTCATTCTATTTTCACTGAAGAGTAAATAAAAAGAAAAGCTTACATGGGTGTGGACAAGAATTAGTTTTCCTTCTGTGCTTAAATTGTTAGGCTTGAACTGAAGATGGTCATCTGACTCTGTTTTAAACCAGACTTCTTTGTTTTTTAAGACTACTACTTAAAATAAAATCAGAACAGATCTGTTTATTTTACTTATTTATTTATCCTTTGTTGACAAGATTAATCCCACTTAGCTAGTGGACTCTTTTCATGAGATACCCAAGATGGTATTTATACTACTAAAGAAAATTTGCCAGGGCATCAGGGAACTGCCCTTACTCTTTTCAGTAGATGTCATGGGATTATTTACACCCACCTGAGCTGCCAACAAGTCAAGCAGATGGTTCTTCAGTTTGAAATCTTATCCAAAGGATGACACACTCAAGAGTGCTACACTGCAGTGTGAACAATACCTGGTGTGGGAATAGAACCTGCAGCCTTCTGCACAAAAGACAAGAGTGTAACTTGGTGAACCACTGACACTGTTAAAATTAAAAATGTTCAAAAGCAACTTTGGCTACAGAAATATAATTTATTTATAATGCAGAAATAATCCATGTTAGGATATGAAATAGGCTGAGACATATTTAGTCCTACTGTCCTTTGGGGGTCTATGTTAGAATGTTGACAAGCCAGAACATTTGTAACATTGCGCTCAGAAGAGCAAAATGGCACAAGAGCAAAACGAGACTGAAAAGATTATATAGTGCAAGTGGATGAATGTGTGAGATCATGGTACAGCTGAGATTGGGGTTTTGCCTGTTCTGAGCTGTAGTGCAATCTAAGAGTTGGTATATATAATTAACAAGGGGTGTGGGCATGCAGGGGGGCAATGCGTGTGTGCAATCTTTTCAGTCACAATGTTACTGTGCTTCGATATTGTACTGTTTTGCTCTTCTGTGCTAAATTTTATGAACTCGACATTCTGGGTTGTCAATGTTCTATCATAAACCTGTTCTTTTGTTATAAGGGTGCAGATGAAATTGGGTGCACAGCAGGTAGGAGTTTGTCCTAACACACTTGTATCCAAGACATGGACCACTAATTATGATGCAGTGATTTATTGGGGAAAAAATTATATGTGTTTTTGTAACTTTTTGTAGTAGTATCTATTCTCACAAAGTAGTGTGGAACTTTAGCACTAGTGCAAGCAGAATACAAGTACTATAGAAAACTGAACAACTTTGTTAACTAGCAGAGATGGATCTTAAAACACTATACAAAGGCAAGGAATGGAAGTAAATTACTGCAGTACAATAGGCAATTACAGTTCTGCTAAAAAAAAGTGTGAAGATGGCAATTCATGGAATGACAAGCATACGACAGTGAAATCTGATTTTAATATCCCAGTAGCTGTTTTGCATTACTGTACTAGAAATATAAATAGATGAATACTGGTTTACAGACAAACAAAACGAAAACTACACCAGCAGCTAAGATTAACGGATCCCACAGTACAAAAATAGCAGTGCTAAATATGTGTTTATGTATATTTTATGTTTATATAGTAGCTTAGGCTGTATAGCCTACAATTATGCATTAGCAATGTTAGTTTGTTTTTTTAATAGAAGTTTTGTAGATATATGTGTCTGAAATATTGTACAACTGTAGATTTTTACATGTATTTTGGTTAGTATGAATAATATGACTGAAATTGCACTTTGAATTAAAGCTAGCCTTTCAAAGCATATTTTCTATATAGATACTGCATCAAAGGAGTGGTCATATATGTTTTTTGATGTGCCTTCCCTTTAAAGAAGTGAGTCTGGGATGAAAATCATACCTGATTGGTGAAAAGCACTTCAAATGTCTTTACATAGGGCTGCTTTTGTTTGGTGTACTGTTTTGGTCTGAAGAAGTGAGGGTTATTCCCACGAAAGCGCTTACCTATTTATCCTATTTTATTTTATAATAAAAGTTTGAAAAAGTAATTTGTCCTGGCCATGTTTCGGATTAAGCACAATGTTCTACTGTTTTTATCACTGGTTACAGACTTGTTGATACATTTTCATACCATTTTAAAATCTTGATCAAAATATGTTTTGTTATGCTAACAGTAAAAGTAATACACCTTTTTTTACTTTAACAATCATACCTCAGTGTCAAATTTGTCAGTGTAAGGCATTTGTTTGAGGCCAGTAATCCTCTTTGTGAGGTACTTCTGTGGCCTTCCCAGCTGCTGCAGATGTCTTGTGAGGTACATTCCAAAAGGGGTGGTGTACTCTATAATGGGTCTAATGAGTGTCGAGTAGAGGGGAACAATGGCCTTTTTTCCTGGATAAGAACCCTTTTATGATGATGTGTGCCACGTAGAAGGACTTCTTGACTACTGTGGCGATGTGACTATCAAAGGAGAGACTACTGTCCACCTGTGTCCCAAGGTCTCTTATCACACATTCTGTGTTAAGTAGATTGCTGCATATGCGGTAGTTCGAGGGTACAGAGTTTTTACCAAAGGGGATGGCACTGCACTTTTTGGCATTGAGCTTGAGGCCATGGTTCTGACACCAGGCATCTGTCTCAGCGAGGCCCTTCTGTGGGATGTCCACATCACTTGGGGACTTGACAATGGCTCCTAGTTTGCAGTCATCTGTGAACTTCGTTAGCCAGAGGCCTTCTGTGTTAGCCTGTACTTCAGAGAAGTAGATATCAAACAGGAGAGGTCCCAGGACAGAACCCTGTGGTACTCCACTTGTCACTGCTTTGAGGTCAGATTTGGAGTCTGCAACTTTAACAGTGTGGGTTCTGTCAGTGAACCAGTTGGCAACCCATCTTGTGACATAGGGATTTATACCTAGTTTAGTGAATTTAGCTATAATTCCAGAATGGGGGATGGTGTCGAAAGCCTTGGCGAGGTCAAGATAGGCTGTGTGAACCACCTTACCCTCATCTACGGCTTTGGTGACTGCCTCAAAGAAGTCGATCAGGTTCAGGAGGCATGATCTGCCTTTCACAAACCCTTACTGGGTGGGATCCAGAGTTTGGAGGTTACCAATGTCTTTGTTTATGAGTTCCATGATGATACGTTCCATGGCCTTGCAGACCAGGCTTGTCAGGCTAATAGATCGATAGTTCCCGGGATCATTGTTGGCTCCCCCTTTGTGGAGTGGGATAACTGTTGCTGTGCACCATTCAGTGGGCACAAAACCTGATGTGAGGCTATTATTGAACATGGTGCTTAAGTGGGGAGCCAGTTCGTTCTGAAGTTCGTGTAAAACGCAGCTTGGGATGTTTGTCCGGTCCCATGGATGCTGTGTTTTTGGCTTTAGAGAGTGCATCTTTTACCTGAGTAGTTGTGATTACAGGGACTCTGCATTCTTCCTGTATAGATATGGGCCCTTTCGGGGGTGGGGGTAAAGTTAGCACTGAACCTATCTGCCAGGATGTTGGCAATATCAGTTGGTTCTGTAATTTTCGTGCTGTTGTGCTGTAACTCAGAGCAGATCTGTGTGTTGCCATTGAGATTCTTGACATATCTATAGAATCATGAGTGTCTTTTCCATCAAAGTCAACACTCACTTAACAAATTGCTGGTACATTGATTAGATCTTTTTTAACAAGGAAGACTTGTTAATAAAAGATGCAGAAGTTCTATGTATCATGTTGCATATCAGTGACAATTGACAACAGCTGAGAAACTGCAGGAACTGTAAGCCAGTATGAGAGATGACACATAAAAATCTAGCTGTTGCTTGGAGCCATCATTTCTGGATGGCTTAGTAGAGTAAAGCAGCTTCATCTGCTAATCAAAGTGTGCACTATATTCAGATATACATTTCCCTGCATGCAGTGTCTCTAACTCAAAGGTGATGGTCATTTTTTCATAACATGCTGCTCACTATACATGAATTGCATCTGGGAATGTCTAAATGCAGGAAGAGAGTCAGAGATACCATATATTGGTCTAAAATGGCAAATTGAGCAGGTGTTACAAGACTACTCTACAGCATGCAAAGAAACTAAAATTAAGAGGAGGAACTGAAAGAAATGAGATACTAACATTGACAAAGCTAAAAGTGAGAACTGAAGTGTTTCATAACAACCTCAGCTTCCTATTCTCTGATAATTACTGTAAATATCTGGAAAATATTCAATGGAAGGATACCACGCTACATTATTAATGTGCTCACATTAATAGATGCAAAGCATGAGATACCATTAAAGATGAAATGCAGTTCACATTCAGGAGGGTGACATTTTTTTTCCCCAAAAGCATGATAGTTTGCACATATTATGTAGAGTCCAAGGTAGATAATTGAGTGGGCAAGTTACTTATACAATTCAAACTGTAATGGATGTTCTAGAGAAATATGATACATCATGTCAAATGGAGTGTTGCTCGGCATTACAGGAGTACAGGATTACCATTCTTGATGACTGCCTTAATGGTGGTCCCTCTCGGCTGACTCTCATCCTTGACTGATGATTTATTTATTTATTTAAGTTTGATGACCGGGGAAATCCATTGGGCCAAGAAGTGCCTGTTTTCAGTGGAGGCCTAGGTAGAAAAGCTCCACAATAATTGCAAGTTACATTTCACATGTTACAAAAGGACATAGTTCATACAGCTAATTAAACATTTACAGATAAGCTCCATGATATTTGCAACTGGCTTGTCACAATGTTACAGAAATGAAAAGACATAATTCAATACAGAAATTTCAACATTTACATAAAGTAAATATTTTTGTTATAAACTCAATTGTAGGTTTAACATTTCAAAATATATTGCTATTAACCATTAGTAGGTTAGAAAATATTATGCATGGAGAGGGTAATAGTATATTTGAGATTGGAGAGTATAGTACTACAGATATTAGAGAGAAAATTAGTTTTTGGTAGGGGAGGGATTGTTTTGGGTGGGATGAAGTAATAGTAGAGGTAGCTGGATGAGTCAGTGCAAGGTGGAATGGGGGGGGGGGGTTAAGTTGGAGCATGGCAAGGGCATTCCCATTTGGAAGAAAGATGAGAGAGTAGTGAGATTTGAAATTTGTATGGTTAGGTAGGTAGCATAGTGATCAACAAACAGCAGGGGTAACTGAACAAGAAAAAAAGAGGAGTGTGCCAGTCTGCTAAACGTGATATATTAGACTAATCAAGAAACCGCTACCATATCAAGGTTGTACATAGTTTTTGTTAAAATTAATTTTCTTTGGATTTTTTCTGGCTGTAGTTTCATGATTCACTTGATATACTGAACTAGTAATTTTGTGGAATTTGTCTGCAACTGTATATGTGTATTATGTAGAAATAGAGGGGCTAATTTGTAGTAAAAGTATAGTGTCACATACTTGGTATGTCACGTAGTACACCTTGAAATGTTACAATAATATTTGATTAGTCATGTCACAAGAAGTGGTTCACCACAAAGAAACAGCTGTCTTTTGTTACCTTGGGCCTCTGTCTGATGTATTGACTATTAATGCCTCTTACATATCGAAAATGGGTGATGGTGCTAATGTGAAGCAGATAACATGAATATAGACATATAGTAAAACTTTCACAAACCATACAACATGATTTATGAGAGGTAGTGTTTTAGATTAACTTGAAGCCAATAGGAATCTTGTCTAGTACATATTTCTGAATAAGGTAGTGCTGGAAATGTGTTAGTGAGTATTTAAATGTTATTACAGAGTTATTTTGAAGCATACTTGTGAACCTTTCAACAGAGCAACAACATTCTAATTGAATGCTGAAACTCCAAATCAAATTCACTGAAACAAGTTTCAGCAATGTTGCAGTTTTCTCCCTTATCCTTTCTCCACTGTTGTGATGCCTCAGTGTAGGTATATACAAGTTTGAGAGTTGCGGGATGTTTACCCCTAATGAGGGTGCAGGTGTTTTTACCCACCTGCAAAAAAAAATAAAATATTTGCTGCAAGATTCACTGAAAGTAGTTTCAGTGTATTGGTTTTACTTTCAGTGTACTGGTTTTAGGCTTTTTGCCTTTGTTGGGAATGCTGTTGATCTGTTGTCTTGAATCCTTATTACCTGAGTATCAGGTGACATTACATTACTGGTGGTAACGTATTAAAAATACAGCTTTGACACTAGTATTTTGAAATTCAGGATTGTAAGCTTTCAGTATAATGAGATTCAGTCAAATGAGTATTCAGTATTTTGAAAATTAGGCATTGTGGTCTCAAGTCAAGATGAAATTCAGTATTTTGAGATTCAGTCATGTGAAGTGGACCCATGTGCATATGTGTGCTTATATATATATATATATATATATATATATATACACACACACACACACACATATATATGTATATATATATATATATATATATATATATATATATATATATATATATATATATATATATTCATTTCCCATACCATTACATTTTCCTTTGGATAATACAGCAAAGTTTCTAACAGCTTTTAAAACCCGCAGAGACAATTTGTTTCTGTCTGCTGTTTGGCAGCACTGTTTGAAGAATTATGATTGGATGTCAGCAATCATAACCATTTGTATGTGTTTGACAATGGATGACAAGATTCACCTCTTGAGCTTCACTGTTAAGGTGAATTTCTTGGTAAAAAAAAACAAAAAAAGCAATGAACAGTGTCTGAAGACGTACAGGCATTGACCTGTACGAAAGCGCTAACTTTACTTTATTAAACTACTGAATTTGATTTTTGTCGGAGTGTCCTCTGTTCATTGCTTTTTTTTTACCAGTTTGTTTTTATTTTTATTTGGTTAAAAGGTGAATTTCTTGACGTCCATGTCTCAAACACATAATAAGTTGGTTAGGAGACCAGATCACAATCCTATGTGTAATAATATTAATAATAATAATAATAATAACATAAAATGTGCATGCATGCATACATACAGGATTTCAATATTATGTTTCATTCCACAAACCTTGTATGAATAGGTAGAGGGAATGATATTATTTATGTTGTATATTTTTATATGATTTGTACAACTATTTATTTTTGCAGGTAAAGACTGATGCAGTATTCTGACTGCTATATATTGTAATGGTTGTTTGGTGCTTATTTTTACAATGTCTACTGTGTGGTGCTATGAATTTTTATATGTGGTGTACTACTGTTCTATATATTTTGTTTGTGCATTGGGGAAAACTTTCTCCAGGATTCCGTGCAAATTATTTCCCACAAAGGTTATTGAAGTTATAATACAAGAAGTGATAATAAAAGGTATATATGTGTAAGTTGTGTAGGTAATCAAGTGTTATCAGTGACAGACACAAGCTTCCCTCTTGCGGAAATAGTCTTGAACTAGTAGTGTGAGTATCAGGTCCAGTAGCATTCATGAAAGCAATGGAAAAGATGGTACGGTGGGTTCGGAGGCACTTAGTTTGAGGGATGAAAATGAAACTGTCTAGGAAAGTGAACAGATGTCATAAATCGAATTTCATTTCCAGGTATGCTGATGCAGTAATCTATGCAGTATTTGTCTCAAAGATGTCATAATTTATGTAAAAGCAACAAGCATGGAAAATGGAGCCCACTGTGTATGTGCGTGTGTTTATGTTTGTGTTTTTGGGTGATAGTGTTAGTAAAGCTGGTAGGTAATGCAAGAATTTTTTAAGGGTTGCGACATGTTGGCAACAGCTTCTCTGAACTTTCTGAATCATGTATGGTTTGGTTCTTTTCAAATGAAGTTTTTCTGCTCTGAACATGTAGGTACTCCAAAGATTGGGTACGTACGTATTAATCGCATCCAGATTTTCGGGGATGCGGTAATACGCTTGTTGGCTCAAAAAACGGATTGTAGGAATAAAATAAGGTTGAATGTGATGTTTTCTGTTTGGAACAACCTTGTTTGTCCTAAATTCATAACCTAAATGTAAGTGGAAATGTGAATCTTGTTTTGCGTATTTCAACACTGGTTGCACTGCCGTCGTTCTGAAAATGAATCAAGGACACCTGGGAAATGTTTCTTTATACTGCTGGCGTACTGCGAGTAGGAGTATTACAACACTGACTGTACATTTGTACGAGAATAACACATGGAGCAGCACATTTTTTGGGATAATAAGCTTTCATTTAAAAAAAAAATATGCAAAATAATATAAGTAAAATGGAATAACAGATTAAACAATTAAAAAGAGGTAAGCGTCTTGTACGATGGCGGCCAAACTGAATTTGACATGTGGTGTTAGGGTGTAGTATGATAAATATGCATGTAGTATTTGATAGCACCGGATTAAATTTTTTTGGGATACTAGTTAGTCTTGCGATGTTTTATGGATGTTTTGTATAGCATTTGACAGCAGCGGATTTATTTTTTTGGAGAGTAGTTACTCTTACAATGTTTTCTGGAGGTTTGGGATAGCATACTTGTGGATGTCTTCCGGCAGCATATTTGTCGATGTATTATGGATGATTTAGG
>NC_056728.1:856388476-856438476 GCF_019279795.1 Protopterus annectens
GCTTTACAACAAAAGAAAGAAACTGTTGTCCAAGGGTGAAAAGGAACATATTCCAAATTGGAAAAATTCCCTCCTTAGCCTTAACAAGCAAATTAGATCACTGGTGAAAACGTCCAAAGCCAATTATGAATCAAAACTAGCCTGCAAAACAAAGGGAACCACAAACCCTTCTTCAGTTATGTCAGGAACCTCCACAGCAAAGCCCATTTTTTTCTGAGTTACTACTTAACAGTATCACTTAGACCGATCCTGTTGACTTAGCCAACATGCTAGCAGATAGCTTCAGTGCAAACTTCACCCCACTGTCCCCCTCCAAAGGCCCTTTCGACATCACTGATACTTGTCCCACACCTCACATATCTGTACATCAAGTGCTAAAGGCCCTATCCACAGCAAAGAACACAGTTTCTGTGGGACCTGATAGTATCCCAGACTGTATTCTGCACCACCTCCAGCAAGAACAGGCTTCACCATTGAGCATCATATTCAACCACGCCCTAAATACTGGCTTCATTCCAGCAGAGTGGAGAACTGCCATTGTCATCCCCTTGCGCAAAGGTGTTGCCACTACTGACCCTGGAAACTATCACCCCATTAGCTTGACAAGTCTGATTGTAAAGCCATGGAACGTATTATTATGCATCTCAAAAACAAGGACATAGGCAATCTCCAAGCAACTGACTCCACCCATTTCGGATTCGACAAGGGCAGATCTTGCCTGTTGAACCTGGTTGACTTCTTTGAGACTGTCACCAAGGCTCTGGATGAGGGGAAAGTCAATACATACAGCTTACCTTGACTTGGCCAAGCCTTCAACACACTCCCCCACTCAGGTATCATCGAAAAGCTAACACAACTTGGTGAAAATCCCTGTCTCAATAGGTGGGTGGCCAACTGGCTCACCAAGAGGACCTTAAAAGTCAAAATAGACACCTCCACCTTTGACAGCAGACCTGTCACTAGTGGAGTTCCCCAGGGATCTGTCCTGGGACCCCTACTGTTTGGCATCTACTTCTCAGAGGTCCAGGCAAAGACAAAAAGCTTGTGGATGACCAAGTCTGTGGATGACTATAAGTTGGGTGTTGTCACTGACTCCCCAAATGATGGTAACAGACTGCAAGAGGGTCTCACAGCAACTAATGACTGGTGCCAAAGTCATGGCTTCAAGCTAAATGCAATAAAATGTATCATCACACCATTCGGCAAAAACATGGCCCCTACTGATTACCACATCAATGGCAATCCCCAAGCACACAACCTGTGGTGACAGACCTGGGCACTCAGGTTGATAATATTGTATCCAGAGGTTTAAGGGTTCTCAAAATGCCCACGTATGGGGATTTGTATCCTGAACTGTTGGCAAGTTGGCAACGTATAAATTTAGAGGTGAGTTTTAAATACATCAACCTCTTGATTGAATTTTTTAAACCAGAGGAAGAAAGACTTAAGAAATCTATCCTCAAACAACAAGAAACTATATATAACAGGTTTCTGGTCCACATGGTGGACCGAGCACTAGATAATTTGTTAGACGGTGTCTTGATTTATGAGAAACGCTTGTTGCAACAAAAACTAACAAAAATTGACAGAGATACTAGAGATTTTAAAGCAGGCCAGGTTTTTACTTGGCCGAGGACAAATAGAGTTCTGGGACAAGAGAATAGACATAATAATGTCCCAGTTAGTCAGCGACATAGAAATGGACTGGACAATAATGCATGTGTTTTACCTATGGATGTTATGAGCTCCGTGCATGATATTGCCAAACCTGTCAACTCTGTGGACATTGGTTCCACTGGTAATAACATTGTTAAAACACATGATAGGAGTATGGACAAAGTTAACAGGACAAGTAATATAATGAATGAAAAAACGCATGATATAATTGTGATGCCATCAAGTAACTCTAATGATAAAGTTAGTGATAATAGTGAAATCATCAATCATACTTTGGACTCAGAACCACTAGTAGTTAGACCCAAGGTTCCGAACTATGACAAAAATTCCAAGGGTTTTCCACAGTGTCCTCTCCCAATTTCCATGGACAGAGGTTTCAGAAGTGATTGTTCTGCCAGTCGTGGCAGAACAAAGAGGAAACTTTCCCAGGAGAGGCAGTCAAATCAAACCTTAAAGAGAATGTGGCAACGGACAGTAATAACTTGATTTTTAACTTGTCTCATAGACCACTGACTATATATGAGGGGCAGAACAAAGAGGAAATTTTCCTAGGAGAGGCAGTTGAATCAAACTTTAAAGAGAATGTGCACAAATCCAAAACTCAGAGCTGCTGTTAGTTGAGGTAGGATACTCACGCTAAAACACTAGTAAAACTCAGTCCAAAAAGATGCGTGACTTTCCAATGAGCAATAAAATGAGAATGTGGCAATGGACAGTAATAATTTGATTTTTAACTTGTCTCATAGACCATTGACTATATATGAGGTTAATGTTTTAAATAAAGGTTTGAATTTCATTCCAATATGCAGTAACTCGTAAACAGATGTATTGATAGATATTTAATTATTTCTAAGGAATGTCTTATTACAACATGTGTTTGGTGCAGATCATGATTATATAGAAACTAGATATAAAAAACCTAGCACCTATATACCAAATAGTCATCCCACTATAGATGTTTTTTATAATCTGGTCGAAGAGGAACTACATGAATACTATAATAATAATAAGAGAATGAGGAAGAAGAATATGAATCTCACAGCTAAAGACAGGTCAGCTCTCTTAGATTTGAGGAATGATAAAAATATTATAATAAGACCAGCGGATAAGGGTGGCTCGATAGTCATTATGGACTATCTTAAATAACGAGAAATTATGATTGAACTACTCAATGATGTTAGATATTACAGACTGATAGACTTTGATAATGTGGAATACATCAAGAGTCAGATTTCTAACTTAATTATAGATTTAGTCAAGAGTCAAGATATCACTCCAGATTTGGGTAAATTCCTATCAGTTGATTTTCCTTTGATTCCAGCTATACAAGGCTTACCCAAAATCCATAAGGACAGTGAAAATCCGCCTATGAGACCTATAGTCTCAGGGAAAGGTTGGTGCACTGAACCCTTCTCAATATATGTAGAGAAGATGTTAAGACCAACCTTAAATGAGAATGTATTTGTTCTCAAAGACACCAGACAATTTCTAGTGGACTTATATGGTCTCAATAACACTATAGGAATTGAGTTGGACACATTGTTTGTAACTTTGGATGTCCAATCACTGTTCACAGTGATACCAAATAATATAGGTATAGACTCAGTGAAAGAGTATTTAAACCGATACAGTAGTTATACATCAAGTCAGATAGATCTGATATGTTTATTCTTGGAAATTATATTGGAGAATAATAATTTTGTATTTGAACATTGTGTCTACTCCCAACGTGATGGCGTGGCTATGGGCACATCTTGTGCCAATAGCTACGCCAACATGGTTTTAGCACATTGGGAGGGAGAACAGTTATTTAAATGTGATGCATACAAGAAACATGTTATATTTTATCGTCGTTTTGTAGACAACGTTTTCCTGTTGTGGAAAGGGAATGAAATGGAATTGGAGAACTTTATGGTGGAAATGAATTGTATGACTACTTTTCTGAAATTCACACATAATTATTTTAATGTGTATATTGAGTATTTAGACCTATACTTGGAAAGAGTGATGGACAGACATATTAACACAGGAGTATTTAGAAAACAATGCCAAAGAAACAATTTACCACATAGATCAAGTATGCACCCCCAATATATTTTCAAAAATATTATGAAAGGACAAGAGATGCGTATATCATGTTTGAATGCTACAGATACAGGGTTCCATGATGCTATTAATGAATTTAAGGAGAGGCTTATAAGCCGTGGATATAGAACCATGGAAATTAATAGAGAACTAGTTGACATAGATGAACTTAAGCGAGATAGAGCAGTACCTTATCTTTCCAAACAAGTAGAATCTGAGAGGACCTATGAACAGAGAGATAATCATATAAAGATACCAATGTTCTATACGAAAGATAACAGTGCCATATACAATGTTATTAACAACAATTGGAAAATACTTACTAGTAATGCTGAAATTAAGAATATAGTGGGGGCTAAACCCATGTTCATATTTAAGAACAAATATAATTTGAAGAGATTGTTAACTGTACGATATGATAGTGCCTTATATAATGACATAGGGAGTACCCTACCCTGTGGACATTGCAACTATTGTAGATACATTAACATTAAAAACGGGTTTATTCATCCTGATACAGGACATTACTATAGTTTTAGAATTAATAGGTTCATAGGTTCATAGATTAGTACTAAGCTAACTGCCATTGCGAGCCATTTTAAGCCTAGCCAATTATCCCTTGTGAGACTCAAACCCTGCACCTTGTGTTTGTAAGGCAAACACCTTAACCATTAGGCCACACTCGCAACCCCAAAAATGCCTTGTTGCATTGGCCGAGAATCGAACTCGGGCCTCCCGCGTGGCATATGAGAATTCTACCACTGAGCCACCAATGCTCTTGCTACTTGTGACACCAATAATATAGTATATATATATATAGCTGAGTGTGAAATATGTAGTTCATTTTACATAGGGAAAACTAATAGGGCGTGAAGAACCAGAATAAGAGAACATCTGTATGCCATGAAAATGCAGTATTTAAATAATGCTCTTGCTAAACATGTACATATGTATAATAATAATCATACTTTTAAATTTATGGCTATAGACACTATTAGATCCATGATCAGACAAGGTAATATTAGGAATAATACAGAAAAGAGGGAAATTAATTGGATCTTAAGATTAAGAGCTGATAAAGGCCATGGGCTTAATGAGAGAGCTTCTCTTAAACCCATTTTGAAAGCCCGTTGAATAAATGTTTTGGAATTTGTGATCTGCTGATATATTTAATATTATATTGATCTGTTACAAGATTTTATGAATGATGGTGATACATGTTTTACTATAATACACAGTTTATTTTAATTGAAATTCAATGTATTTTTAAAATGGAGTGACGTCATGATTGCATATAGTATTTAAGGCCATGTGTTTTGTAATTGTGCTTAATGATCTGAAGAAGCTATGTGAAAGCGTTAACCTAGTGCACGTATTAAACTTTGCTTTTATTTTATGTCAAGTCGGTTCAATTCTTGTTTGCATGGTCGCATACACTGAGGGACTTTATATATTCGTGAGTATTTTGTATTTAGTTTACTTATTTCTTTCGCTTTGTTTTTTCTATCAGTATTACTATCTAAGTTAAGTTTTAGCTTATCTAATTTACATTGTAGATCATTTTCTTTTATCATTATACCCAAGAGAATTCTCCCATATAGGAAGGCTTTTAAGGCATCCCAAATATAAACTTCGGATATATTATTAGTATTATTTATGTGATAAAGTCTTGTATCTCTAAAAGTAAAAATTCTTTAAATTCTTTCAAATTAGTTATGTATGCCGGTATTCTTTTAATTATAACAGTGTGAATTGTTTTTTTAAGTAATTCAAAAGTTATTGAGTTGTGATCGGATAAGGGACATGAAATAACCTTTACTTTAATTAAATCATCTGTTAATTCTTTTGATATTAGAATTCTGTCTATTCTGGAGTTTGTTTTATGTCTGTGGGAGTAATGAGTGTATGGAAGTGAGTCTAAATCTGCAAAGCTATTTATATCTTTTAATATAAATGATTGCATAAAGTTCAATAGTAATTTAGCTGAAGTTGAATTTTTTCTTTTTACTGAGGAGTTAGTATCTTCATCATTTAATATACAATTAAAATCACCTGCTATTATTAAATTACCTTTAGCGAGACTAACTATTTTATTTAAATGCATTTTAACAGTGTTTGAACCAATACCCGGAATTCAATATATATTTATTAAAGTATATATTTTTTTGGTTAGTTCTATTGTGACTGAACAAAACATACCTTTGTTATCTTTGTATACTTCTAGTATTTTAGGCATGGGAAGTGTTTTATTCCATAAAATAGCTACTCCTCTTTTCTTTTCAGTATGTTCTGAGTTTGTTAAAATTGAATAATATCTGGTATTTAACTTATCAGTACATGTGGATATTAAATGTGTTTCTTGTAAAAAAACAAGATGTGATTTATGAATTTAAAGATATTTGAGCAAGCTTCCTCTCTTGCAAGGATTATTTAGACCATTAATATTTATTGAAATACCCTTTAAAAGAAACATTTATATTGTGTGTTATAAGTTATATACAAGGTAAAATATTTGTAATCCATTCTGGTAAGCACTAATGCTAGAAAACATACTTATCAAATCATAGACAAATTGAAGAGTCTCAAAATATGTTGCTATTGTGAACGTCATAAAAAAGTAACATATCATTGTAACAGAACATCAATATAACAAATCTACCAGTGCCCTTCCTGGAGTTGTAGACTCCTAATTTGAGTAGCATATACCACTCAAATTATCCTCCTAACAAATAGCGACAATATATCAGCTACTGTCAAATAGTGTTATTGTCTGTAAAAAAGAGAAAGAAAAAAAATATATATATATATATATTCTTCACTGTTTTCTTCCCCCTATCCCCCTCTCCCCTTTAAATTATTCATTAAATTACTATTACATTTAAAATAATATATCCAGTTACTATATCTGTGCTTGGAGTTTAATTATTGTGAAGCAATTACATCAGACAGGAAACATAATTAAAACAATGCATAAACTGTTTAACAATCATAGTATTTCAGATAGGGTTGTCATATGTATATGCTGGCATTTCTTTTCTTATATAACATTTAGTAATTTTGTATAAGTGAAGTTTATATGAAGTACATTTACAATCAATTAATGTTTCATAGTATGTATTTATGTTATTTAATATGCTTTAGTACTGCATATACAATTATCTGATGTAATGTAATTTGTATATTAACTATAGGTACAAATGCAGGTAGGGGATTACAAAGTGGAGATTATTGTGTATTTATATGTTTTATGTATGTGTTTATATGTATGGGAATGTTTAAACTGTTTATTTGTGTTTATATACCTATTTGCAGTGAAAACCGCGGTTCAACATTCTAAAAAGTCAGTGCGACTTTCCCATAAGGTTAAAGTTCACAAAAATTGTGTCGGACAGTCAAGAATGATGTCATTAGGGTGTCTCTTCTTTCTATAATGAATGGAGCCTCTCGAGCTGGATTTCAAAGCTGTCCTGAGTAAAAGCGGGAACAGTAATGCTTGAATTCTTCTTTTTTTAGTCTCTTGGATCCGCGTGGAACAACTGACGAAACTGGTATATGAAAAAAAGCTGAAAAGTGCACGAGACTCTCAGGGGCTAACAATAATATGTTAGAATGTAGATGCATCATTCTAATGACTTTCGCGGTTGTATGTGCAATCACTAAAGTAAAAATTATTAAACAGAACTGTCCCATTAATCTTGCATAGATATTAGTAATGCATTAGATTCTGTTTACTTTTTACATACATCCTATCCCTGAGAGCTTAACACTGTTCATATTACACTAACGTCCACAATCAGATCCCTCTATTTCTCACAAGATCATACGAACAGCTTTTCATTTCCCCTTGTCTTTCATTTAAACCAGAACATTATTTTCAATTGTATTCTTATTAAATTTTTTTAGACACATTCAAAGTACATAGCCAAACTTGCCATATTTATGTTATCAAGATGTAGCACAGGAACACACATACATATTGAATATTAAAAAAAAAAAAAAAAAAAAAAAAAAAAAAAAGGGGAAGAGAATGTTACACTTACATGTAGTTGCAACCGTGAATTTACTTTAAAGTCTTTATGTTTAGATTTAAAGTCTCATATTAATGGTGCATTTCTTTATTTCTTTAGCTTCTTTTTTTTTTCGACTGACTTCCAGTTATCATTTTCAGCTAACCTTTTAAGACTTGCACTTGCTCACTCCATATCTTCTAGCTTTTCAATTATTTTGTTAGAGTTAACAAAATTAAGGGCTGTGTCTAAATCATCAAAAGTTTTGATACCATCCTGTAGAAAAAATTTTAATCTAGCTGGGAATAATAGATGAGTTTTTATTTGTGCCTTTTTGAGTTCTTTGATTAAGGGTAGGAAAAGTTTTCTTTTTGCTATTACTGTTGAAGAATAATCATTATCAAAATGAATGGTATTGTCATTTAATTTAATGGGAGCTTTTGCCCAGGCTGTTTTTAGCACGAGTTCTTTGTCATATGAAGATAAGAATTTTACAATTACAGATTTAGAAGTTATTCTTACTTGTTTTAGATGAAGCAAAAGATCTGTGCGCCCTTTCGATACCATATGACAAGGCTTCTGGTAAGTCTAGTACATCTTGGATCCAGGTTGTCAGGAATTTTGACAGATTGTTTCCTTCTATGTTTTCTGGTAAGCCAAATATTCTTATGTTATTTCTTCGAGACCGGTTTTCTAAATCATCCACTTTCGATTGTAAGTATGTATTTTGCTTTATTAGAAAGTCTATATTATTCTCATCTTTATGTACTCTACTGTCAATGTCATTTAGTGCTAATTCAATACCTGAAATTTGAGATTTTTGAAACTGCAGATCTTTGTGTATCTTTTCCATTTGTTTAGTGCAGTCTTTTTTAAAGATGTCAATCTTTAAATCCATTTTATCTAGTTTGGCAGATAGTTCTTGTACAGTAGTGAGTAAAGAATGTAGGTCCTTTTTTAGAGAAGATTCTTGATGAAGTGCTTTTGATGTAGCCATTCTGTTGTCAGTGAAGATAGATAAAATATCCAAGGTATTATTGACAAGAAAAAAATCAAAATTTCTTCAGAATGAGAGGAATTTATTACTGAACACTATAAGTTCCTCCGATAAGATTTACTGAAAAAATCCTGTCATACAAAATCTAAACTGACAGAGCTGAAGAGAATTGCTGCTATTCTGAGCCCAACTTGGCCACGCCCAGGACAGTGCTGTTTTAACCTGTGCAGCAGTAATACTGGGTGCCTGGCAATTTACTGTTTTTGTGATTGGTCCTTTGGGGGGGGGGTAAATTTAGCACTGAATATCTCACAGGTTGTAGCATTCGGTGGTAAGAGGAGAGGGTTGTGTACATGAGGCAATTGCTACATTGCACCAACATGCCCAGATTCATCAGATAGGTAGGACAGAACACTGGGAGCTGACCCTTGGACATGCCTGACTAAAAAACTATTTTCCTCTAGACAAGTGAGGAAAGTGAGTACAAGAGCTGTTTTTCTCTAAGCAAGTGAGGAAAGTAAGTACAAAAACTGTTTTCCTCTAGGTAATGAGGAAGGTTGAGTGCTGTAGTAATTTGTAGCTTATTTAGTGTTTACAACAAGTTCTGAACAAGTGCTGAGTACGAATAAACAAATTCAAGTGCTAAAACTAAGAATCTGTATCTGAACTAGACTAGTTACAGTAAAAAAACAAGTGCAAATGCGGGCTTTTAAATCAGAAAGTTGAGAGAGATGGAAACATTGCCCAAACGGCCAATAACTACAATTTCCAGGCCAGAAATCACTCCTTATGTGGTAGATAAGTTACCTAGTGCTTACCACTCCCACTGATAAGCTAGCAGGCTTCCCTCCAACACAGACAGGCTTGGGGGGCTCAGAAGTTTACAAACAGTCCTGGATATGGCAAATCTGTATCTGGCAGGATAACCTTCACTTTATTCCAAGGCACACAAAATTCCAGTAAGTGCTTTTGTCTCCCAAAACAATCACAGCAAGAGACTTCTTCAGACTGAAGTATAACACACTTTAAATATACCTCTTTTGCAACATGATCAGTCACATGATTCCATAAAACATTACACTAATAAAAACATCATAAAATAACTAACTTATATATCTACGCTACCCTTAATGCCTTAACCCCTTTCTTTTTAAATACATGGTAAATTCCTCTCTGTTATTTAGTCCAGGTGGATAACATGCATTTAATCTAACTTGCCAGCAATATTTAAGCCAGCCAAGCTCTTCTTCTATATTAATCATTTTACTAATATTAACCAAGGAGTCTAGTACTTAGAATTTGTAATTTACCTTACATTTACTACCCTTATAATGTTTACATATAGCGTTTTTAATATCTCTTATTTGAATGGCATATTTGTGTTCATACATCCTTCTATTTAGTTCTCTAGTAGTTCTAACTACATAGAAACTTTTACATTCTATACAAATTATAAGGTAAATAGATAGAATAGATTAGTACTAGGCTAACTGCCCTTGTGAGACATTTTTAAGCCTAGCCAATTATCCCCTGTGAGACTCAAATCCTGCAGCTTGTGTTTGTAAGGCAAACACCTTAACCATTAGGCCACCCTCCCTATAAATCACATTCTTAGACTTACAATCAATTAAATGTACCAGGTATTCTCACTACTTTACTATTCCCTATTGCTACCTCTCTCCCCTCAGTATATAACAAATTGCACGTTACAATTATAGCACTTAACCATACCATTTCTTTGTTCTGTTTGATTATTTTTACTTGGTTTCCCTTGAAAGTAATTTTTAAAACTTTTGGCTTTCTTTTGAACAAATTTAGGACTAGTTTCCTACTTTACTAATTAATTCATTATTAACCTTAGTTTATGATGTTTTTATTAGTGTAATGTTTTATGGAATCATGTGACTAATCATGTGCCAAAAGATGTATATTTAAAGTGTGTTATGTAATGAATACTTCAGTCTGAAGAAGTCTCTTGCTGTGATTGTTTTGGGAGATAAAAGCACTTACTGGAGTTTTGTGTGCCTTGGAATAAAGTGAAGGTTATCCTGCCATTCCTGTATTTTTCTTATGTGTTCTACAGTTTTGCTGTTTTTGTTACTTTGAAGAGAGAAATCTGTATCTGGACTAGACTAGTTACAGGAAAGGCAGGAAATAAGCGTACATTTTTTTTGTTACAGTTAAGCAGAACACAGGGAGATTCTAGCAAAGTTTTTTTTTTTTTTATACACCCCTCCCACTGTTAGCCAAATCACCTAGAGCCATATTTTATTCCATTGAGTGGCTAGCCCTGCCATGACATGTAGGCAGTGATCCTTGTTTGTCTATCTTGAAAATACTGTGCAGATCAGTAGATTGCCAAAGCTGCTGATCTATACAACTGTTCCCCCTACAGGGCACCATATAGAACCACTGAGTTTGAGAAGGAAACACTAAGCGTGTTTTTTTTTCAGAGTTGGGAAGAACCTCACAGAGACACAGGGAGAATGTGCAAACTCCAAACAGGCATTGGCCAGCAGTCAGGATAGAACCAAGTACCTTGTGCATGGGAAGCAAATAGATATAGATAGATGATATAGCTATATAGATACACTGGACATGGTTCTCACTAATATGGGAGGGTGCTGCACACCCACTTAGTGTAATGTCTTCTCTGCTAAGGTCAGACAACAAAACATTCTCCTTTGAAGTAAAAATAAAGCCCAGAACCCCAGCTAACCCTGGAATGTTCAGGAACTACTCTAAGGTTAATCTCATACAAATAAGTGATAATGTGGCAAAATTTCAAGCTTCCATAAATAGTGAGAAATCTGTTGCCTATGCCGAGCTGTTCACAGAAACCCAATACAGGCACATTAATAGCTGCATAGAGGCAGTTGTACCCACCAGGAAGAAATACAGAATTAACTTAAAAAACAAGCCACTCTGGTAGAATCACAACATCGGCAGGCTGTATAACAGAATGAAGAAACTCATGGCAAAATTTAGGAGATATAGCACCCAGCATGATAAAAGCACTCTCATCAAACTAAAACAACTCGGAGGACAAATAGTATACCAAAGTCAAATCTGAGGTACATTTGTACTCACAAGCCAAGGACAAGCACAAAGCATTCTTTAGCTACGTCTGCAACCTCAAAGGCAATAAACAATTGTGTGCAGAGCTCATTGTAAATGGAACCACCTATACTGAATCCATAAGATATAGCAAACAAATTCAGCTCCACCTTTACCTTTCTGTCCCCCTCAACCTTCCCTCAGGAATACCATTAAATATCACTCCCCCTGCTATCACTAGGGAACAGGTCCTTAATGCACTCTCTAAGGTCTAGAACACTGCATCAATGGGCCCAGACAACATCCCATAATGCCTTCTAAATAGCATGAAACATTACCTATCAGGCTGTCTGGAATTGCCATTTAACTGTACCTTCCAAACAGGCTTCATGCCTCATGAATGGAGACTAGCAACAGTCATCCCTCTACACAAAGGTAGGCCATCTGCAGACCGAGGAAACTACAGACCCATAAGTTTCACTAGTCCCATATAAAAAGTCATGGAAATAATTATCAATGAGGTGTTTCTTTGTGCAGCTTTTCCATGCCTGTGAGATGGAATTTAATCTGCGGTGGTGGTGCTGCGGTAGTGTTGTCACCTCACAGTAAGACGCTGTCCGGTTCGACTCTCAGCTAGAGCATCTTCTGTGTGGAAACATGCGTGAATGGGCGTACCTTCGTTGAAAGTTGTGCATCAGGGCTGGCAACTCGGCACGTAAAAATCAACTGCCAATCATTAGTGGACCAGAGTTCCACTGTGGCGTCCCCTAACTGGGAAAAGCCGAAAGACACAACAACAACAACTTTAAATGACCTACCCATACCAGCCACTTAGCACAAAGTGAGAGAATCTTTTTGAATCCTTGCTATAGACTGCTCACACGTGCATGTCTAGTCACCAAGAAGTTACAGTGGGCAATAATAAGTCATAAGTAAGTGCATTGCCTCCAGATAAAAAAGAGGTCATAATCCCCTGTACTCTTCCATCATCAGGCCAACAATAGAGTACAATACTTCCTTTGGTATATTCCTTTCCAAACACCTGCAGAAATTGGAGCACCACAAAAGTTCCTTATAAAGAAAATTCAGTCAAAGAATATACAAACACATACTAACCAACCTCTGTATGATGTCCCTATCCCTACAGAAATGGTCTACAATGTTGGTGTCATCAAGGCCATGACATATTAGATAATACGGCATCTCTGAGGGCAAAAACATAACTGTGGCCCATTCTGGGTATAATTTGTTGTAAATACATGTTAACTAATGCAGTGCCATCCTCTAGCATGTTCCAACCCTTTTCATGCATGTATGCTAGATTTTTTTTTCTTGTCAATTAACACAAGTGTTGGTGATTCTCGTTACAATCAATATACATTTCCGAATCTCTCCGTATTCTTTTGCATCATTTTCCAAAAAGGAGCATCTCATTTTGATAATTTTGCTCATTATCATCTTATTGTACAGCCAAAAGCAAATACCACAGGCAGCTCACATAAACTGTGTCTCTGAATCACACATAGCCTATGGGTGGCCTCTCACTGAGCAAAATTGTCTATGCCAATGTAGTCGATGTTTCTGAATTTAGTAATTATTCATGGAGGGGTTTGATGGTAATACAATTCAATATAATCCTGTAATGTGACGATAATTCATATATAGTCACACTTTCTTATTGGTACAGCATTTGTGTATGTGTGCATCATCTGTGTGTTAATAGTACTGGTTTGCAGTGTGTATTTATTTCATTTTCACTTTTCTGTTGCAGATGGTTATCAGAGTTGTTTTTACATGCTGTCTATCTAGTAAACTATGCCCACTCTGGAAAATCAATTATGCTGGCAAAGCTGAAACCTGTGCAGACTTGGGGGTTACTAAACTGCAATATAACCTCCTTTTTGCCTAACAGCCCTAGTGAATTAATTTAAGCAGAAATCTAAAGGTTCATCTTCTGTGTAAGAACTTTGAACAGCTCATTGTTACTGAGAAAAGAGACAATGTGATGTTTCTCAAACTTAGTTTTGGTCAACATATTACTTTTTAAAGAAACCCAGACAACTAAACATGCTTGAACAAGTTAACCAGACCACCATTTACTTATTTATTTACATGTTTACTTATTTTTGGCCTGCAGAACCATTCCTTTCCACCAACATGCACAGCACATGAAGTGGTCATTGCACCTGAAAATCCAGAAAACAATTTAAGCAACTCCAAGGTCACACTCTTATGTCACATTAAAAAGTTGCTGATGATAGTCTATTTGATTGATGTTTCACTGGCATAAATAACCAGTTTTCTCACAAATACAAATGTATAGCCATCCTTTATAAATTGTTGACGGTTAGAATTATCTTTTATCTAGGTTTAGTCATTCTTTAATTCTGTACCTGTTTTTGTCCTTAATGTTTTATTAGACAAACCTTTAAATTTGTGAGTAGTCCAAGATCCAGGAATCATGAACTCACCACCCTCTTAGTGAATTAATTCTTTCTTTCAACCCACCCACCAATATGCATGCTTGTAACATCTGACTGGGTCCTATTATTCATATATATCCTTTTATATGTTACTTATTTATAATATTTTGATATCCTTGAGTTAATACTCAACTTATCTACCCCCATAACTGCCATTATCAACAGTATAAATATTACCTGCTTTTAGTCTACTGTTATTTCCGATACAGTCTTTGCACCTTTTTCCTTCCAGGGAAATAAATACTGTGGGAAGAAATAGCCAGGGGAATTGTTATGGCTAGGCTTGTATAGGCCCTAGGCCAAAAGCCTAATACCAACCTATGAACCTATATCAGAACTAGCTATTTTCTGCTTATGATATGAAGCTAATGTCTGCAAAGGTGCACAAATTAGGGTTGCAGGTGAGTGCTGGAAAGCAGTTTCTGAAAAAGAGACACTAGAATGACTGTATACAGTCAAACAAATGTAGGCTGAGTCATGAAACCAGTGATCAGATGACTCCTATATCAAGAATAATGATTTCTTGTATTGACTTACATTTTTCAGTAGCTTTTCTACTGGAGCCTGTGCTGAAAGGGGGAGTTTTTGACCAGTCAGACTATCTTGGAAAATAAATAAATAAATACATTATCACTATAGCTTTATGCACCTAGAAATCTATGGGACCTTGTCCCTGTTGTCAGGAGGAGTAAAACAGTGGCACCAACCCCAAGCTGGCTTCTTAGAAGCAAATCAAAGGCTCACCTGGTTGCCACTGGAGTTCATACACTTTTTACAGCCTTCTCTTGGTAGATGTCATGGATAGCATATGCAGCAGCCAAACACAACAGAGAGCAAACTTGCACAAGGTTCCAAAATGAAAATTTAAGATGCTTCCACAAAAATGACAACCAAAACATTCAGAGACTGTCAAGAGTTAATGTACCTTGTTCCATCACCAGGAGCAAAGCACTAATACCAAGCTGGATAAAAAAGCAGTTCTTAGGCTTTCTGGTAAATCTCTAGACAGGGTAAAAAAAGCTCTAAGAATGCAGGAAAAAAGATGAAAAATGAAACAAAAATGTGGGAAAAAGAAGAGAAAGGTTATATAGATAGTGAATGGAGGACAGGATAAAGAAGAATGTATGCATGGTGGAATAAAACTATTAAAGAGAACTCAATAAGAAGCAAATGGTAACCATTGGAAATGTCATGCTTCACAATGCCTATCCCCAAAATGTGAGACTGAATCATCAAAAATCTGGTGTATGTCTGAGACTGTCATCTCTCTGAAGATATATATATATATATATATATATATATATATATATATATACATACATACATATATATATATATATATATATATATATATATATATATATATATACATACACACACACAAACACACACACACACATGTATGTGTGTGTGTGTATTTTTGTTTAACATTTGGTTACCGGGGAAGTCCGACTGGGCAAGTTACCCATTTTCAATGGAGGTCTGGTGAGAAAAGCTCCACATTAAATAAACATAACAGCATATATTAAAGCATTACAAAAATTGTTAGAGACATAATTGCATAAAATCACATAATAACACATATTATCATAGTTGCACTTAGTAAAAAAACTCATTAGAGTCAGTAGAATTTTCAGAGTTATAGAATAAGGCACAATATACAATGGAATAGCGAGTCAGTAATGCTTGATAGGTAACATATGAATTCTTATAATTATAATCTCAAGTTCAAGAAGCAGTAGAGATATAGTGAAAGAGGACAGTAGTGAGAGAGAGGGTGGGGAGGTGAGAAGTAAGTTCAGCATGGTGAGAAGCAGGAGCATAACCATTTGTCATTTAGATGGATCTTTAGCAGTTTTTTGAATTGCGATGGGTTGTTTGTGTTTAGTATGTTCTTGGGGGTAGAGTCCCATGATTTAGTTGCATAGTTAGAATATAGCGAGTCTCCAAAGCTATTGCTGGATTTTGTAATTTTGACTAGTAGTTCTTCAGAGAATTGTAGGGTCCTGCTTTTGAGATGGATTTGTACTAGGTTCTGTAGGGCTGGACATTTGTCAGGTAGGTATACTATGGAATGGGTTAAGGCAAGTTGGTTTAGGGTTAGGAGGTTGGGAAGCTCCAGCCATCTGAGTTGTTTCAGAGGAAAACAGTGATGGGTTCTGTGAGGCAGGTTAGCAGCAAATCTAGCTATCTTGTGGTAGCATGATTCAAGTTTCCTTAAATTGGATTTTTTGAGATTTGTGAATATAGGAGAGGTATAGAATAAGGTAGGTAGTAGGCGGATCCTGGTGATAGCTTGTCTGGAAGAGTTGGCTAAGAATGGCTTTATTCTGTAAAGGGGAACCTAATTTAATGTGGGCCTTTTTGATTGCATGAGATACATGTTTGCCAAATTTTAACTTATCAGCTAGAATGATACCTAGTAGCTTCGTTTCTGGAGGGGGGTTTGATTAGGGTGTGATTGGATGAGGTAATTGTAAAGTCCTGGTGAAGGGAGTTTGTTTTGTAACAGTGGTTAGGGAACAGCATTACTCTGGTTTTCTTAGGATTTAGAATGAGCTGGTATTTTTTTAAGAAAGACTTGGCAGTAAAAGATTTTTTGGTATCTTCCTGTAGTTGTGTTAGGGTCATAGCCGGCCTTAGGCATAAGCCAACTAGGCGTCTGCCTAGGGCATCACTCTAGCAGGGGCACTTTTCCAGTATTTATTTGGTGTAGACGGACCAAGATAGGGGCACCGGGTGGTCTGGTGGGGACGCCATCGAACCCTTTTGCCTAGGGCACCAGTTGACCTAAGGCCGCTCCTGGTTAGGGTAGGTGCAGAGCAGATAAGAGTGGAGTCACCTGCATATTGTATGATGGAAGCAAGGTTAGTTGCTGTGTGTAGGTTGTTGGTGAGAACTGTGAAGTGCAGAGGTCCAAGTATCAAGCCTTGTATATGACAAAATTTCTACAGAAGCCCAAGGTCATATTTTAGTCCCATTTGGATACTGACTAATATGCAAAACTGAGAACCAAGTGCTGAAAATATTTTATTTTAAGAACACCACTGGTAACAATAAAAACAAACGTGTAGTACATCCAATGCGTCAAGCGCTTTCACCCGGGCACTCCCATGCTTTTTCAAGACAAGTAATACACATTTTAGTGGGAACATTTATACTGAACCTTGCCAATTCCACTATTAATTAATCTTTCAATTATTCAATTTAAAAGCGTGCTTCACTGTTTGCTTACAAATTTTTCTTATAATAAATACCACGCAATTCAATAAAACAGAAGAAAAAGCAAAACAGTTTAAATGCCATCTAACCATATTTCGCTAACTGTAAATACAAAAATGTTACAAGCATATGTCCATAAATACCGAGTACCTTAAATACTTTTTAACATTTTTGTAATTTTTGTATATTTGTATAGCAACAAACCAGCAGATATTAAAAATTCTTTAAAACATTATTTTAAAAATGTCTTTAATGTATTACCCTTATCTATATGCAAAGGCTTAGAACAAACTTGCTAGGAACCCCCCTTTACATCCAGCCCTAAAAACATTTGAAGAAATGGTGGAGGCTGAAATTAGGAATATTCGCATTAAAGAAGCAACAGGGAGTTATAGCAATTTTTCAGAAGCATCCTATAAGCTGATCAAACAACTAAATAATGATGGCATCAGGGTAATGAAAACTGACAAGGGGGGGGTAGTTCTCATGTATCAACATGACTACGAAGCCTCCCTCTATGCATTATTGCATGAGATTGAATAATACAGTCAAATATCAATGAATGAGCGCAATGTCGCATATGCTAAAATTAGATACATGTTGGAGGATAATCTTTACCAGGGCGCAATAAATGAACAGTTATTCAACTACTTATTAGTACAGAAGCCACTAACCCCCATTATCTTTGGTATCCCGAAAGTCCACAAAGGGTTACAACCCCTGCAATTTAGACCAATTGTAGCTGGAGCCAAGGGGATTACAGAACCTTTGGGAAAATTTATAGATCTTACATTAAAGAAGTTTGTAACATCCCTTCAATTTCTTTGTAAGGACTCTTGGGAATTTTTACGAAGTGTCAAGAAAGAATTCTACGAAGAAACTCAATACTTGGTTACGGTAGACGTGGTAGAACTGTTTCCAAGTATTACACATGACACAGGGTTAGCATGGTTTAATGACATGTTGACCAGTCATTCAACCTTAGGAGCCAACATTATAGCATTACTTGTTGAGTTTATGGAAACAATTCTTAATAACAATTTCATTTATTTTAGTGGGGAATTGTTTCGGCAAAAAAGGGGGTTGCAATGGGCACTCCGTGCGCCTCTGCGTATGCCAACATTGTATTAGCTTATTGGGAGTTAAAATATATATTCAACACACACTGGACCAAATATTTGGTGCACTATCAACGCTACTTAGATGACATTTGCATCTTTTGGAAGGGAAACATGGAAGAATTAGAACAATTTATTTGTCATATAAACTCTAGTACAGAGTTTCTTAAATTTACTTGTAACATTAGTACAGTCAATTTACATTACCTTGATGTAAACCTTTTTAAGAACATGGAGAGGGGGTGTTTCCAGTCTGGTATTTACAGGAAGAAAAGCTACTCCAATATGTTTCTGCATTATGACAGTAATCATCCACTATTTCAAAAGCGGGGGATTATTAAGGGACAACTCATCAGAGCTGCTAGGATGTGCAGTGATGAGAACATATTCAAGGAAGAAGTTGTATTTTTGAAGATGTTATTTATTGAAAGAGGTTATCCTATACAGTTAATTGATTCAGTGGTTTTAGAAGTCACAAACCAAAGGTTAGATAAATATTTCCCTTTACTTGGTGAAGAACGCAGGTATGAATCTGTTAAAGTAAACAATAAGTTAAAAGAACAGGGTTGTGCATTTGTTCACACAAACAGTAGTGAAAGCCCAATAGTTGAAGGTGTTGTGTGTAAATACTGGCCAATTGTGACCATGAACGATGATTTTAAACAAGTGTTTGGTTGCAAACCACAATTTATTAGAAGAAGAAATAGGAATCTGAAAGATTTACTTGAGACAAATCACGTTGGATGTGAACATAGTGGACAACCACTTATTGGCACATTTAAATGCAATACCTGTAGACAGTGTCCCTATATTATTACTACAAAAGGTTTTTATTTAAAATCAAGAAAGATTTACATAAAATCCCCAGGTTATTTTAATTGTAAAGCAAAGGGGGTAATCTATCTTGGTTTTTGTCAGTATTGCCTAAGTTTTTATGTAGGCAAAACGGAGAGGACACTGGCAAAAAGAATATACGAACATCTTTATGATGTCAGTAAAGAGAAGGAATCAAATGCATTTTTCAAACATTCGTTGGTCTGTGAACAACTGGAACTTAGGTTCTTAGTTTTGGAGCAGGTAAAATGCAACCCAAGAGGAGGAGATTGGGAAACCTCCTTAGAATATAGGGAGTTGCTTTGGCAGCTGAAATTAGATGCTGCCAGACCCCCTGGCCTAAATGATGCCCTAAGCATAAGTAGTATACTTAAACTTAGAAGGGCAAAATTATAACAACCTATTTATGTATATAGTATGGTATAGCTTATTTAGGGAATGTATAATAAATATTCGCAAGTTTGTGCTAAGCCTTTGCATATAGATAAGGGTAATACATTAAAGACATTTTTAAAATAATGTTTTAAAGAATTTTTAATATCTGCTGGTTTGTTGCTATACAAATATACAAAAATGGCAAAAATGTTAAAAAGTATTTAAGGTACTCGGTATTTATGGACATATGCTTGTAACATTTTTGTATTTACAGTTAGCGAAATATGGTTAGATGGCATTTAAACTGTTTTGCTTTTTCTTCTGTTTTATTGAATTACGTGGTATTTATTATAAGGAAAATTTGTAAGCAAACAGTGAAGCACGCTTTTAAATTGAATAATTGAAAGATTAATTAATAGTGGAATTGGCAAGGTTCAGTATAAATGTTCCCACTAAAATGTGTATTACTTGTCTTGAAAAAGCCTGGGAGTGCCCGGGTGAAAGCGCTTGACGCATTGGATGTACTACACGTTTGTTTTTATTGTTACCAGTGGTGTTCTTAAAATAAAATATTTTCAGCACTTGGTTCTCAGTTTTGTGGACTGGACTTTCGTTTACCAGGGTGATATTTTGTGAAGCTTATTTTATTTGAGTTCGTTGATACTGACTAATATGCTTCCTGCTTTTTTGGCCTCATCTATCAAGAAAGCCTATTCCCTACAGACCTCACAATGGCCTTCTGTCTCATCCACTTGCCAAGCCTCACCCATTGGTCCTGTCCTTTAAAATGACTGCATGGTTTCCATTTCCTCTGATTGTCATGGCCATCTTGCACCCTTTTGACAGGTCCAGATCCTTACAACATCCCAGAAGTTCTGCAACACCAAAATTTAGAGTTAATGGACCTAAATCTAATTGTGGCTGACTGATCACTCAACATATTCCTTCTTATCTCCAATCCTAGCAGTACTGCAATTTTATTTAATATATTTGATAAAAGCTGCAGTTACCCTAATGTTAAAGTATATTTAGCAGCCATTTGTAACTTTCACAAAGGAATGAGTTTCTCATCTTTAGTACCTTTTCAAACTTTAAAACATTTTCTGAGACGGGATTTGTTGCTTATAATTCTTGTCAGAGAAGCCATTCCTCCCTATGAGTTACATTTTATGCTGAAAAATGTGATGTTGCCTCCATTTGGACCTCCTGCTGAAGCAGATTTTAAGTAATGAACATGAAAGACCTTTTTTTCCTAATAGTCGGTATATCATCTAGAAGACTTTCTGGTATTCAAGGTGTCACCTATAACCCTCCATATATTATATTCCATAAAAAAAGAGAGTCCTTGTTCACAAACCTAGACTTTATGCTAAAAGTGGCAAAAGAAATTATTCTTACCGAGTCAGTCTTCCTACATTCATCCCTCAGCACTTCAGCCTGGGTGAGTGCTTTCTTCAGACTACATGATCATTGACACCAGTTCTTCTATTTGGATAGAAGAAATGACACCACAAGAAAGGATTAGGTTTTTGTTTCTTTCACCCCCAACATATTTGGATAGAAAGCATCTAAGGTCAGACTATCCAGGTATGTCTCAGACAATAGTATTATTATTATTTTGCTCTATATTAAGGCTTTTCCAAATAAATCAAAAGCACATTCAGCTAGACCTGTAGCTACTTCCTCGGCTCTTCTGCTTTTTTTTTTTCAGAAAACTTCCTCAGTTGATATTATCATGTGGTTACAACATACATTTTTCTCACATACTTTTGAAAGACACTGTAAGCAGGATGTGACCTCAAGGCCTAGCTGTTCCTTCAGGACTACCATTCTTCATAGAAGTCTGTCTTGATTCACCCAAGAGGTTTAAGCTGTGGACTCACATAATGTTGAAGTGGATTGACTGGATCATGATAGACATGATTATCCCCATCCATCTACTTCAATAAACCCTTTTTTCATTTTTTTTTACTGTGGAAAGACCACAGGAGTGCTTTTGAGTTCTTTGACTTCCATTGGCCAATTTATTATATCAAGCACAAACTTGATCTAGTGAGAAAGGGAGCTGATGTGCATTGTGGGAGTTACTGCAGATCTGGTCAGAAGAGGAAGTGATATGCATTATGGGTGTTAGCACAGATGTTTTAGAGCCTGGTGGATTCTTAATTGTGCTGAGTGACTGACAGCTACCCATGGCTAACTAATCATAGTGCTCAAGTGGACAAAAGTTACTTTGATAAATACTTATCTAGAATGTGGGCAATTAACTCTGAAATTCACATTAAACAAACATTTAAACTATACAAAAGTTTCTAAATTTGAACTTTGCATAATTATTTTAAGATGGAGTTTCCTTGTTCTCCTGTCAAGGGCACATGCACACACGCACGCACGCACACACACACACACGCACACACACACACACACACACACACACACACACACACACACACACACACACACACACACACACACACACACACCTTTTCTTTCTCTGTGTTTATCTTTCCTATTGAATGGAATTATCCTTTCTAGCATTAGCTATATAGCGTGGTTTTGCCCGCCGGGCAGTGCCGGTTAGCTAGGGAATAACTATTACCGGCTCCACAAAGTGTACTCTTCAATTTTTCCCCTTGAAACTAGACAAACTTTCAACTTAAGCGCTCAAACCATTCACTTCTCAGCCCGGCACTTGCTCAAAACTCATAGCAAGCACTAATAAACCTTAGCACTAGACTCCCTTATACTGCAGAGAAGGACAAGGCTCTCTATTCGACCTTACCAGCCAATCAGTAAAACAGCTCACTGTACCGATCCAGGCATGTCCAAAGGGCAGTTTCAGGTGTACTCTCTGGTACAATTGGTGAATCTGGGCATTTTGAGGCAATGTTACAACTGCCTCATGTACAAAGACAACCCTTTCTTCTTACCACCAAACATTAATACATGCAAGAGATGCAATTATACAGCCAAACTGGAGACTAAGCTCTCTCAACCCAAGACTGGACCAGGCAGTCAAGAGGAGAAGGGAATTACTTGCATCACACCACCAGTCTCACATAGACCTATGAAACCAGCACTGGCAAAAAACACAGAAATACACAAAAACATATTCCGAGGCTCTAAATAAAAATCTGCAAAAGCAATAGAGACCTCCACAGCAGACATCCAAGCAACCTCCACCCCTCAACACAAACCATGAAACACATACTTCACAAAACCAGTGTGCCATGCAATCACAGCCCTTAAGGCAAAATAACATACCCAACAAACTAGTAATAGATGACCCTATAGTCAGGCACACTGACATCCCACTCACTAGGCTGAACAAGGAGAAGGTTACTGTTAGCTGCCTGTCAGGTGCCAGGATCCACCATATAACACAAGCACTCAGGTCACTCCAGAACAAGTACAAATACGACTCTGTCATTGTCCATGTTGGTGTGAATGACCTGAGCTGTACCTCCCTGGACTACATGAAAAGAGACAAGGACGAGCTCTCTGATTACGTAGCCCAGGCCAGAATGACCCTGACTTTGAGGAGCATCCTGCCCTCACCAAGAATTATACCACTATATAAAGGAAAAAATATCAATTTCAACAATTGGCTAAGCTTCTGGTGTCATTCAAAGGGGATCCAGTGTCTGTCAGCCTGGTATGACATGCTCGACAAGCCACACTGCTTCACTAGAGACGGCTTGCACCTGTCACCCTTAGGCTTTCGAATACTGGCCAAGGTTCTTGCCACCCCCATAGTACCTTTTTTAGGCAAGGCTCAAAAGACAAACCCACCATTGTAAATAGCACAAGTAACAAAAAACTGAGGGTAATGCTACTCAATGCCAGAAGTCTAAACCTTAAAATGTATGCACTCGAGGCACTCCTCAGTATGGAGAAAATTGATAAATGTGCAGTAACCGAAACCTGGCTTAAGTCTCCAGAGAGCACCCCAGCACTACCAGGCTACAACTCATACCATACATTTCGGCCACAAAACCTGGACCGAAATACAAAAGGCGGGGGCGTATCCATATTCATCAAGGATACCCACATCTCCAGGTTAGTGGCAGAGCAAGATGCTTCAGAGATCATCCACATGCAACTAACAACAGGAAAAACTGAAATTCAAATTGTAGCTTGCTACAGATCACCCACCTTGTCCCAGGACCCCATTCCACATTTCTGGAAACACTGGGAAACATAAAGGTCCTACCAAACACCCTGATATTATGTGATTTCAATTATCCAAACATTAACTGGGAGAACTACTCAAGTACTAACTCCCTTGCCCAACATTTCCTAGAATTTATAAACTCAAACTGGATCAAATGGTCAACACCCCCACCAGAGGTGACAACATATTGGACCTGGTCATCACCAACATGGGTGACCGGTGTTCCACACCAGAGGTCAACCCCTCACTGGTTAGATCTGACCATAAACTAATCACTCTGGATATCCACATTCCGTCCCCACCCACAGTCAAAGAAACCACTGTGAAAAACTTTTCAAAAGCAAACTTCAGTTACTTAAGACCGAGGTGGAAAGCTTCAAATCACCCATGCTAAAGGATAATGCTACCCAAGCTGCAAAATCCTTTACTAATGCACTCTACGGGCACCTACAAGAATTCATGGATCGTGCTATCCTAAGCAAAACCAAGACTCACTCCTCCAAGAAAAGGAAACCAGTCTGGTGGACCCCTGCCATAAACAAGCTATACAATAGAAGGAGGACACTAGTACAGAAAAGAGTAAAATCCCAAGAAGGGAAGACATCCCTGATCAGTATCAGCAAGAAACTACGATCCCTCATAAAATCATCCAAGGCTAGCTTCGAAAGAAAAATTGCCAAGGACTCCAAAGATAACCACAAGGCATTATTTAGCTATGTCAAGACTCTAAGTGGCAATACCCACATCTGCTCGGAGTTAGTGCTGAATGGCACAAAATACACTGAACCGATTGATATCACCAACATCCTAGCAGACAGGTTCAGTGCAAACTTCACCCTCTTCTCACCCCCAAAAGGGCCCATAACCATACCAGAAGAATGTAGTGCTCCTGAAATCACAGACACTCAGGTTAAAACAGCCCTCTCCAAAGCCAAAAACACAGCATCAATGAGACCAGATGGTGTCCCAGGCTGCGTCGTACATAAGCTCAAAAATGAACTAACCCCTCACCTAAACACACTGTTCAAACTCAGCCTCTCCACAGCTATGTGCCCATAGAGTGGCACACAGCAACGGTTATTCTGCTCCATAAAGGTGGAGCCACAACAGACCCTGGGAATTATTGCCCTATAAGCTTGACTAGCTTGGTCTGCAATGCTATGGAGCACATCATCATGGATCTCATTAACAGAGACATTAGGAACCTCCAAACATTGGATCCTACCCAGTTCGGCTTTGTTAAGGGCAGATCATGCCTCCTAAACCTGGTGGACTTCTTTGAGACAGTTACCAAGGCTATAGATGAGGGAAAGGTAGTCCACACAGCCTACCTAGACCTTGCAAAGGCCTTTGATACCATTCCCCATTCTGGTATTATAGACAAGCTCACCAGCCTGAACATAAACCCCAACATCACGAGATGGGTTGCCAAGTGGCTCACAGACAGAACCCACATGGTAAGAGTTGCAGGAGCTAGGTCTGACTCTAAACCGGTTACAAGTGGCATTCCCCAGGGCTCAGTCCTAGGACCCCTCCTGTTCGGCATACACTTCTCAGAGGTACAGGCAAGCACAGGAGGACTATGGCTGACCAAGTTCGCAGACAACTGCACACTAGGGGCTATAATTGACTCTCTGGCTGACACAGACATCCTTCAAAAGCGTCTCACTGAGACAGATACCTGGTGTCAAAACCATGGCCTCAAGCTAAATGCCAAAAAGTGCACAGTCATCCCCTTTGGAAAAAAACAAAATACCCACAAATTACCACATAGGTGGTAGCCCCCTAAATATGGAAGACAAAATAAGGGATCTGGGAACCCAAGTAGTTAGTAATCTCTCCTTTGATAATAAAAAGTGGTTAGAAAATTCTTCTATGTGGCCCACCTAATCACAAAAGGGTTTGCATTCAGATCCAAAGAGGTCATTGTGCCCCTCTATGCATCACTCATCAGACCCATCATACAGTACAATGCCCCATTTAGGATGTACCTTACAAGACACCTGCAACAGCTGGAAAGACCACAGAAGTACCTCACCAAGAGGATCACTGACCTCAAAAAGATGCCCTATGCAGCTCGACTGAAGAAATTCCAGCTGTACTCGGTTGCATACCGCCTACTCAGAGATGGTCTCTGCCTGACATACAAGGCCATGTCCAATACAGAATTGATGGACATGCTCCACCTAAAGAAAACCATAAAGCCCTCAAGCCACACGTTCTAGGGATCTAAACCTCACCACAACAATAAATAGGACGTGCTGGAGGGATAGATTCCTGTCCCAGAGACGTCCCATGCTCTGGAACAAGATTCCAATCTACATTAGGCAGAGCTCCTCACTAACACTCTTCAAGAGAAACCTTGACGAGTGGATGGGAAAAAGGAAGTTTACCCCGGGGATCACTTCAGTGGCTCTGCTGGACAGAGGCACAGGGAACTAATCTAAGGGGGCAGCGAAAGCCAACACATTCCAGCTAGACTTATAAATGCCTTTGGGCAGATAGCCTAGTACCTACCTATAAACCTATAACCAGTGGGAAGGGGGGTATATGAAGCCTTTCTCCCAAGGTACCATTTCACCTAAGGCTGACCCTAGTAATGCTGTGTGCATGTAAACTTTCCAGTGTTTGGCCACAAATATGTTGTACATTAACTAGCTGACTCTGCTTAATTTCTGCAGACTAAGCTACACATCCTATGATACAAGATCTGCTAATTTAGGAGCCGTTGGAGTATTGACCAATAGTGACCACCTACATCAACATACATCCATTTACTCCAGCTACTAAGTGACACTTACATTACTAGGAAATGTTGGTTCAGAATATGGCAGTTGCTAAGGACAAATTATTTTGTGCTTGTTACTATTATTTGACATATATTACTGAAAAACAGTGAACACGCAGTCACCTGCATGGATCCTTGTTTTTAAATTGTTGTTGTTGAAGATGACAGTCAGCCTGTGCATCCAGTGTTCATATCCAGAATCATAACATTATTGGTAGGTTTCATCACAAGTTTCACACAAAATTCATAATTCTTGTAATAGATGTTATCAGCTACATTTTGACTAACATTTAATAATAAGTTATAAACCAAGTTAAATGTATAAAATAATAGTATTTTCATAAAATATTGCACTACGTGAAGAGAAAAGCCACAGTCATCTTTTATAAGCTCAGCTTCATCATTCTTAACTGTTTGTTAGAGCTCTTTAATCACTTGAAGCTTCAATTAAAACAGTATTTTTTCAGTGGTAACAAGAATAGGTGTGAAATGAGATGAGAAAACATTTTAGCTTGATGAGGTGGTTAAAAGTGATGAAAATGTTCCTTATTTGTCTTGATGGGGCAGTGGAGCCAGAGGTTCATTTTGCATATCTGAGAAGGTCTCATACTGTCAATGCTTCACATTAAACAGATTGTAATCAGGATGTATGAGAAGTGTTGCAGAAGTTACAGAAGCCATTACTGGTAGGCTGTGGCTTTGTAGGAGGTGAGACATGATTTAAAATTCCTACAGGATCTTTGGCTCAGTTGAGAACCCATAACCAGAGTGAAAACTTGGAGGAAAGTTTAGTGCAATTTTTATAGTATTTCACATTACTTAAAGACTGGGCTGAGTGGGTTTTGCGAAAGCCCAATGATCCTGCTGCTCTGTGCACCATGGATAATTGCCATGTTTTGTTCCATGACTACTGTGCATGTTTTTGCATTGATTATTTAAAAGTCATGCTCTTTGCAGAAGAAGACTGCTACCAAAGCACATGTATACTTAATGGCAGTTGGTTAATACAGGTATGTGTATCTTTTTATAGTAAAGAGATTGTGAAACTGTGTCAAATTAATGATTTCAGCTCCTATAGGGTGTGTTTATGTTGAAGAAGTATATATAAACTTTTTTTTTTCACACTGAGCTGATCGAAGGAAGGACACAGAGGAAACTCGGAGCTATAATATATAACATTAAGTATCCTGTTTTTTGTTTATTTTGTTCTTCATTTCTTTGTTATTTATAGCACTTTGTGTACTGTGTATTTTTCTAGCTAGTTTCACTGTGTGTGAGGTATTAACTGGAAATTGTCCACTTTTATTAAGCATCTGTTGGGTTGTTTGTTTCTGATAACTTGTTATAGTTGAACTCTTTTTTCTAGAGGCTCCTTTAGCTGTTTAAAACTTTCATTTAAAGGCTCACTGCTGCTATTCAGCTGTGAGAAACATTTCTGCAGTTTGTTCTAAGTAGTGGGGATATTTGTAGCATTTCCATATTCAGGCTTGTATTTGGGCCTAGTGTTTGTGGAGGCTGTGTGTCTGAGCACATATTCAGGGACATCTTGGTTTAGCCAAAGCCATCAGGCATTTCAGTGAGAGAGAATTGTTTGAGGTCATTGGCTGACTGAGGTCACCTGGACTACAGCTTAGACTAAGCACCTCATTGGTTCTTTTGAGATTTCTTTCTTAAAAGCTGTCTCGGGTTTCAACTTTCTGTTAGCTAAGAAGTTCAGTTGTGAGTGTTCTGCCATTTCACACTGAGCTGATAGAAGGAAGGACACTGAGGAAACTCGGAGCTATAATATATAACATTAAGTATCCTGTTTTTTGTTTATTTTGTTCTTTATTTCTTTGTTATTTATAGCACTTTGTGTACTGTGTATTTTCTAGCTAGTTTCACTGTGTGTGAGGTATTAACTGGAAATTGTCCACTTTTATCAAGCATCTGTTGGGTTGTTTGTTTCTGTTGCAGTTAAACTTTTTTTTTCTAGAGGCTCCTTTAGCTGTTTAAAACTTTCATTTAAAGGCTTACTGCTGCTTTTCAGCTGTGAGAAACATTTCTGCAGTTTGTTTCTGACCCTCCCTCCCTGTTGGTATAGTGTTTTTATAGTTGGTGGCTTTGCAGTTGCCCGCCCCTAGTGTAAAGTTGATCTGGGACCCTCCTCCCAGTCTAGTGTCATTACCTCATTCTACCCAGTACAGGGAGAACATTTGAGAAGGCCAATCAGCTTAGTTTCTGCTACTCCTTTCTCTCTTTCCACTTAAAAAAAAAAAAAAAAAAAAAAAAAAATGTTATCTGCTTTTACTGTATTTGTGTTTCTTCCTACTTTATTTTGCTTTTGCGTCATCTTAAAAGTACTCAATTGTATTTATTACTGCTTGGTGTAACTCATTCTAAGCCTTTTAGTTTAAGCACTTGGGCTTAGTTGTTTTACATTAAGAAGGTTTGCGGTCTGCACTGTAGTGGCAGAACAGGTAGCTTACATCCTTCTAAGTTGGGAACTGCTGATTGAGGGCTCAGTATCTGTTATTCTAAAAGTGTATTAATTCTGGTTTAAGCACTTGGGCTTCAGGCCAGTTATTTTACATTAAGAGGGTTCGTGGTCTGCACTCTTGTGGGAGGAGAGTATGGACTCTGCCCTTCTGAGCTGGGAATTTCTGGTTAAAGGCTTATAGTGCCTGCATATTTGAACTGCTTCTTACTGAAATTGGTTCACCTTGTTTGCTGTAGCATAGACTAGATCCAGGCCTGCTGAATCTAGCTGTGTTTGTATAACTTGAGCACTAATCCAGGCATTCTTTAAAGTATTCAATTGTATTTATTACTGCTTGGTAGTAACTTGATTAAAGTGTAGCTATCATTCTAAGTCTTTTGGATTAAGCACTTGGGCTTCAGACCAGTTGTTTTACATTAGGAAGGTTTGTGGCCTGCACTGTGGTGGCAGGACAGGTAGCTTACATCCTTCTAAGTTGGGAACTGCTGATTGAGGGCTCAGTGTCTGTTATTCTAAAAGTGTATTAGTTCTGGTTTAAGCACTTGGGCTTCAGGCCAATTATTTTACATTAAGAAGGTTCGTGGTCTGCACCCTTGTGGGAGGAGAGGCTCTGCCCTTCTGTGCTGGGAATTTCTGGTTAAAGGCTTATAGTGCCTGCATACTTGAACTGTTTCTTACTGAAACTGGTACATCTTGTTTGCTGTAGCATAGACTAGATCCAGGCCTGCTGAATCTAGCTTTGTTTGTATGCTTGTTATTTCCCTGAAACGCTAATTCCACCTAAAATGCGGCTTTTCAGCGCTTCTGTGGATCCCTATTGATATCTGCATTGCTTACTGTACTTATTTCCTTGTTTCACTTGAAAGAAAGTTACTGTTTGTTGTTTTTGCATTTAAGTTACCTGTAACACATTGCATTTAAGTTACCTGGCACTTGCTCACTAAGTCAGCACTAAAAAATTAAAAGCACTACACCCTCACAAACTCCCCTTGAGTACCTTGTTCCCCATTGGCCCTTTTTTTCAATTATAAAGGAATTCCCAATACTATTCTAGCATGTCCAAAGGTCAGTTGTCAATCTCCTCTCCGGTCCAGCTGGTGAATCTGGGAATCTTGAGGCAATGTTATAACTGCCTCATGTACACAGACAACCCTCTTCTCCTCCCAACAAATTCCAACACATGTGAGAGATGCAACCATATAGCCAAACTGGAGGCTAAGCTCTCTCAACTCAGTACTGGCGTAACCACTCAGGAGGAGAAGGAAACCACACTCACTACAATTCCAGTCTCACATAGACCTACCATGACAGCAAACCAAACACATAAACACACAAAAACATACTCGGAGGCTCTAAATAAAAATCTGCCTAAGCAGCAGAGACCTCCAAAGCAGACACCCAAGCAACCGCTACCCCAAAAGAAAACACGTGCAACACATAGCTCACAAAGCCAGTGTGCCGAACAGTCACAGCCCTTAAGGCTAAACAACACACCTGATACACCTGTAATAGGTGACTCTATCGTCAGGCACACTGATGTCCCGCTCACCAGGCTGAACAAGGAGAAGGTCTCGGTGAGCTGCCTGTCGGGCACTAGGATCCGCCACATAACACAAGCAATCAGGTCACTCCAAGGCAAGTACAAATATGACTCAGTCATTGTCCATGCTGGTGTGAATGACCTGAGACGTAACTCCCTGGACTACATGAAAAGAGACATAGAGGAGCTCTCTGAGCATGTAGCCCAGGCCAGTATGACCCTGACCTTGAGTAGCATCTTACCCTCACCAAGAATGATGCCACAATATGAAGACAAGATGATCAATTTCAACAATTGGCTTAAGTATTGGTGTCATTCAAAGGGGATCCAATGCCTGTCAGCATGGGATGACATGCTCGACAAGCCACGATGCTTTGCTAGGGATGGCTTGCACCTGTCACCCCTGGGCTTTCGGATATTGGCAAAGGCTCTTGCTACCCCATAATGCCTTTTTTAGGCAAGGCTCAAAAGACAAACCCACCTCCATAGGTATCACAAGGGATAAGAAACTAAGAGTAATGCTACTCAACGCCAGAAGTCTAAACCTCAAGATGCACACACTCGAAACTCTCCTTAGCATGGAGAACATTGATATCTGTGCAGTAACAGAAACCTGGTTCAAGGCTCCCGAGAGCACCCCAGCACTACCAGGTTATACCTCATACCATGCTTTTCGGCCCCAAAACTTGGACCGAACCACAAAAGGAGGGGGAGTATCAATATTCGCCAAAGATACCCACACCAGGTTGGTGGCACAGCACGAAGCATCAGAGACTATCCATGTGCAACTAACAGTGGGTAAAACTGCCTTCCAGTTTATAGCCTGCTACAGACCACCCTCCCAAACCCAGGAACCCCACTTGGCCTTCCTGAGAACACTGGAAAATATGAAGGTCTCTCCAAACACCATTATATTGGGCGACTTCAACTACCCAAACATAAACTGGGAGCATTACTCTAGCTCCAACACCCTAGCCCAAAGGTTCCTAGAATTTATAAACTCAAATGCTATGGAACAACTTGTTACCACTCCCACAAGAGAGGAAAACATACTGGACCTGATCATCACCAACATGGGGACTCTATGATCCAGACCAGAAGTGTATCCCTCACTGGTAAGATCAGACCATAAACTAATCTCACTGGTTATTCACAACCCCGACCCCACCCCCTGCCCAGAAAACCACAGTGAAAAACTTCTCTAAAGCAAATTTCACACTCCTCAAAACTGAGGTGGAATCCTTCAAAGCCCCCGGGCCTGTGGAAAATACGGCCCAGACCACAGAATCCTTTATAAACGCATTCTATGATCACCTTCAGAAATGCATGGATCATGCAATCCCAAATAAAACCAAGACCCAATCCTCCAAAGGCAGATGTCCTGTCTGGTGGACCCCAGCCATAAACAAACTATACAATAGAAGGAGGAAGCTACTACATGATAGAGCAAAATCCCAAAAAGGGAAGGCATCTCTGATCAGTATTAGCAAAAAACTACGGGCACTCATAAAATCGTCTAAGGCCAGCTTCGAGAGAAAAATTGCACAGGACACTAAGGATAATCACAAGGCTTTCTTTAGTTATGTTAGGAACCTGGGTGGGAATTCCCAGATATGCTCAGAATTAGTCCAAAATGACAAAAAATACACCGAACCCACAGACACTGCCAACATCCTAGCTGACAGGTTCAGCGCAAACTTCTCCCCACCAAAAGGGCAAATATCTATCCCAGCAGAGTGCTGCCCCCCTGGCATCTCAGATGCTCAGGTAAGAGCTGCCCTCTCCAAAGCAAAAAACACAGCATCAATGGGACCAGACGGTGTCCCGGGCTGCGTCCTACATGAACTCCAAGAAGAGCTAAACCCAAACATAAAACTACTGTTCAATCTCAGCCTTACTACAGGACATGTACCCAAAGAGTGGCGTACAGCAACAGTGGTCCCTCTCCACAAAGGTGGTGCCTCAACGGATCCTGGAAACTATCGCCTCATAAGCCTGACTAGCTTGGTCTGCAAAGCTATGGAAACGATCATCATGGACCTCATAAATAAAGATATTGGGGACCTACAGACACTGGATCCTACCCAGTTCGGCTTTGTTAAGGGCAGATCCTGCCTCTTAAACCTAGTTGATTTCTTTGAAACAGTCACCAAGGCCATTGACGAGGGGAAGGTGGTCCACACAGCCTACCTGGACCTCGCAAAAGCCTTCGATACAATACCCCACTCGGGCATTATAGATAAACTCACCAGCTTAAATATAATCCCCTATGTCACTAGATGGGTTGCAAACTGGCTCAAGGACAGAACCCACATGGTTCTAATTGCTGGAGCCATGTCAGACTCCAAACCAGTTACAAGTGGCGTCCCACAAGGCTCAGTCCTGGGACCTCTTGTTCAGTATATATTTCTCGGAGGTACAGGCCAACACGGAAGGATTGTGGCTGACCACGTTTGCAGATGACTGCAAACTGGGCACCATAATCGACTCTCCAGCCGACACAAGCATCGTCCAAAAGGGCCTCATAGAAACAGAAAACTGGTGCCAGAGCCATGGCCTCAAGCTAAATGCAAAAAGTGTATAGTCATCCCCTTTGGCAAAAACAAAGTGCCCACAAATTACCACATAGGTGGTAATCCATTAAGTACAGAAGAAGTAATTAGGGACCTGGGGACCCAAGTTGATAGCAATCTCTCATTTGACAACCACGTGGCCAAAGTGGTTAGAAAAACATTTTATATAGCCCACCTAATCATGAAGGGATTCACATCTATATCAGGGGAGGTCATCGTGCCTCTTTACTCATCCCTCATCAGGCCCATAATGGAGTACAATGCGCCTTTTGGGATGTACCTTACCAGACACCTGCAGCAACTGGAAAGACCCCAAAAGTACCTCACCAAGAGGATCAAAGTGCTCAAACAGATGCCATATGCTGCTCGGTTAAAGAAACTCCAGCTCTACTCAGTGGCATACCGCCTGCTCAGAGGCGATCTGTTCCTGACGTATAAATCCATGTCCAACCCGGAATTAATGGACATGCTGCACCTCATAAAATCCAAATCCCACCGAGCTACACGCTCAAGAGACTTGAACCTCAGCACTGAAATAAATAGGACATGCTGGAGGGACAGATTCATAACCCAGAGGCTCCCTTCACTCTGGAATAAAATCCCAGTCCAGGTTAGGCAGAGTCCCTCATTGACTCTCTTCAAGAGGAATATTGATGAGAGGATGGGAGATCGTAGGTTTACCCCGGGTATCACTTCTGTGTTACTGTTAGACAGAGGCACTGTATACTAACCTTGAAAAAGGGCATAGCAAAATTAATTTAAAATGGGTGGTGAAAGCCAAACACACTCTGGCTAGGCTTATAAATGTCGTAGGGCAGATAGCCTAGTATGAACCTATGAACCTATTAATAAACATATATCTATCTATATATCTATATATCTATATATATATATATAGATATAGATATATATATATATATATATATATATATATATATATATATATATACACACATATATTATATATATATATATATATATATATATATATATATATATATATATATATGTGTGTGTGTGTGTGTATCTTACAAGTTCACCATTTTAACTAAAGTGTGAGTCAGTAGTTATTTACATACAATTATTTCTCCTTTTTGTCTTACTTTTAATTCGGCTCTGTTTTTTTTTTTTAATGATTAAATATGCTATAGTGTGTCACTGTTTTCTGAGAGATGGGAGTTAGGCTTGAAGCATTTACGTTCTATAGTGGGGCACTTAAAGGTAGCTGGAGGCATAATATAAAATTACTGCTATACATCATCTTAGTTATGTAGAAGGGTCACAGATGAACACTTGGGGGGGGTTAACATTTCTCAAATGTTTTTTGTCATAATATTAGCGTAGTACCTCGTGCCTAGTTCTGCGCAGCTTTGGGCATGCTGGTTGTGACTGGCACGCTAAATGGGGGTGGAAAGCAATGAAGAGTGGCAGGCATGCTAATTCACATGTCACTTCAGGCATACATTCCATTAGTAATAAAATCACTGCACTATCAATCACAATTCCCCGTGGTAACACTTAAAAATGTGAACAATTATCTGGTATAGTAAAACAAGACACATAATACCATAGTAATCACTGTTACATCAGTCCTAATTCTCCGTTAACACCTAAATATACGAACAATGTCTTCCTTGCCATTATATCATAGGGCACCTCACAGGTACAAAGAATATTAACACCTGTTGAATGCAGGCTAGGGATCCTGAAATGTCTTCATTTATTACTCACAAATTAGCCAATTTAAATCGTATTAACACCTTTCAAAACTCCGGTCAAGGATGCCAGCACAAATGGATTATTTTATGTCTTGCAAATTACCTTTTACAAATAATATTCACACCTTTCCAGTGTAGGTAAATGCATTGGCTATATTAAGGATGGATGCCACTTCTAAACCTTTACTTCTTAAGGAACTTGTTGCTACAGCTACAGATACAGGAAACCCTTCACCTCGGAAAAATGAGCAGAATCGATGACAGCTACCTGTCTTGCATAACTTCTTCTTTGCCGTCCGTCATCAACTTTCTGCAGTCTTTTGCATTGTGCATTAGGAGCAACGTTGCATGCTGTGTGGATCCTGGGCATCTCTGGTTCGGCATCGGTCTTCATTTCCTTGGAGATGCACTGCTAGAAAGTGTAGGAGTAAGACAGGGATGCTTTCTGGCACCTTTTTCAATAACAGCTGGTTGCCTCTCGAGACTCTTGTAAAGATCCTGTACTGGTGATCACGAAAGCTACCCATCTGCAGGCTTGCAGAGCATTTGTCAGTGTCCACCACCTCTGTGGTGGACTGGTATCAGTTTTTAAGGAATGTCTCCAGCTGGAAACTTCTGCAGGACCCCATGCTGCTGGGTGGTCCAGGTCAGGAGGTGCAGATACACAAATGTCTACTGGTTAAAGCCAAATATAATTGCAACCAAACCTTGGGCAAGATGGACAAGTAGATATTTGGCATATACAACTGTACACAGAAAAGTGGGTACCTGACTTTCATGGAGAAAAGGGATGCAGCAACTTTACTGCCAATTATCAAAGCTCATGTGTTACCAGGGAAAGTGATTGTGTCAGATGAATGGGCTGCGTAAAGGGGCATCTCAAAAATGGCCGGCACGAAGTACATCCACAGAACTGTGAACCACAGCCAGAATTTTGTGGCCCCTGGGACCGATGCTCATACCAACGCTGTTGAGGCCATGTGGGCTCGCTGCAAGAAGCAGTTCAGGGTGATGAATGGGACTATGAGGCACATGGTGGAGAGTCACTTGGATGAGTTCACATAATGTGTAAAGTATAGCAAACTAGATGAAGATCTGTTTCTGTGCCTGCTTGGACATATTAAGGATTTTCAGGACTCACATCAGCAGCAACTGGGTGTCTGGAATACTTGCACCTAAGTACACATTAAGTATAAAGTGTTTAATATGCAATTTTGATGATTTTGTGAGTATGGAATGCTGCTTACTATGCTTTGTACATGATTTTTTTTATTATGGTACTGTGATATTTCTTTATATTTGTCTGTTAATAAACAGCAGCCTCTTTAAGTCACGTCGATGTTGTTGCCTTTTTTTTGCGTATGTGATTATACTACTGAGATATTTCTTATTTTTAATTATTATTTTATGTCCAGATGCTTGTTGTTGCAGAGCATGTACATTAATAATCAATATTAATTACATTGCTTTTGGCACACAAATTAATGTTCATGTAGCTACTGCAACTGCCGGTCTGGAGGCATGGTTGGGGCGGGATTTGCTACGGCGCATCCTGTGAGGTACTACTCTAATATAATGCCATTTTTTTTCTTTCATAACACCAAGTTAACCTGAAGTTAGATAATCATCTTAAACAGTGGAGAACTGAAAATGTGTGGTTTTCGTTTATTTGTACTGTTATTAATGCATTATTGTGGATAAAACTGTATTCTTGAGTATGTCTTATGATGATGCAAGGGGTTTTAATTTTGTTACCCTGTTGTTTAGTGTCTTGTCATTTCACATCCACTTCCAAATGCTGCTGGCTTCTTTTTTCCATTACTGCACACTGCTATGGGGTGGGGAACCCACATTTGGGGGATGAGAGATCAGATCATGAATCAGGATGTGCTGTTTTTGCTTTGACTACATTATAGGGAATAACCTGATTTATTGGAAACCCGTTTGTTATATATTTGTTTTGCTTACCTTCCATCACAAGTATTTGCTACTAATCTAGGAACCCATTATTGCTAAACAACTGCAGTGTAGCCCAAGTGATTTAGACAAAAAGAGATGATTTTTCAAGCAACATTTAGGCCTTTTTAATTAGTGTGTGTGTGTCTGTGTTGGTATACATAACATATGTCTGTGATGGTGACTGGACAATGACTGACAACCATGGTGAATTGAATTATTTTCAGCACATATCTGGGGGAGTCATCTTTTGCATAAGAACCTTGAGCAGTCCATTGTTCCTGAGAAAAGCGACAATTTGATATTTTCATATATAGTGCATGCTTTTTATACTAATCATAGGAAATGCAAAGCTGATTGACCAGAAGCTTTGAGTGCTTTGCCAATAACCACCCTCATGCTTTACAAAACTTTTCAAGGAGGACAAGGCCTGTAAGTCCCAGAGTGTGTTTTACTGTAATCATCAGTTTGTCTAAAATATGTTTGAAGGTAGACAAGGGAATCACACTGCTTGGTGTGCAAAGACAGTCTGTGCCAGAGCAGGGGGAGGTGCTGAGTAATGAACCTATGTCTCCATTTGTTTGTTTAATACCTGATGTAACCTGAGATTTCTTGTTCTGATGTTGGCTAGATTCTTTGATATATCCAAAAAAGTGGATGACTTAGATAATAGGGTCCCCAAGAACCTTGAAAGCAAGGCCAAGATCTCTCATCAAGATGCTATATGGCATGGAGTACAGGGACAGTGATTCCAACCTTTCCTGATTATTAAGATTTTTTGAGACCCAAATTTCTTTTTGTTAGGAACTTCTGTTTTTTTTTTTTTTTTTTTTTTTTTTTTTTGAGTTTTTGGATGTGTCTAGCTAGATACATGACAAAGGGTGTACAATGGTTCTAACCACATCAGAGTACACAGGAACTATAATATCCAGTTTTATATGAGATGCCCTTTGTGTTTAATTATGAGTTACAGAAGGATGCTCTGACTAAACTTGCTTTATGGTAACTGAAGGAGACTGAGACATGACGCAGGTGCCCAAGTCCCGGATCACAGGCTCACTGCAGATTGTGGTGTTACTGATGAAGGAGACTGAGACATGACGCAGGTGCCCAAGTCCCGGATCACAGGCTCACTGCAGATTGTGGTGTTACTGATGAAGGAGACTGAGACATGACGCAGGTGCCCAAGTCCCGGATCACAGGCTCACTGCAGATTGTGGTGTTACTGATGAAGGAGACTGAGACATGACGCAGGTGCCCAAGTCCCGGATCACAGGCTCACTGCAGATTGTGGTGTTATTGATGCATATGTAGTCAGATTCAGATCTTGCTGTTTTCTGAAGGAGATGATGCTGCATTTCTTAGCATTTAATTTGAGTCCTTTTTTGGTGAACGAGGAATAAACACGTTGGTTCTGTTTGAAGGGTATTAGTATCATCAGTTGATTTAGTAATTACACCCAGCTTCCAATCATCACTGAACTTAGTCAGACAGAGGGTCTTTGTTTGAAATGTTTTGTTTAGATCATAGAAATGAATGCTAAAAAGGAGTGGTCTAGTACTGAACTCTGGGGAACACCACTGATCAGATTTGCACTAAGGAGGCTTCATTGCCCCTGTCAACGTGCATTATGGTCTTGAGCCAGTTTTCAATCCTGTTTACCATACAGAGATCACTTTTTACGGACATCTTTCATAGTCACACAGATTGCAGCTGACACTACCATAAACAAATCTAAGTTTGTACACACATAGACATGGGTGTACCTGGCTACATATAATACATAAACAGTTTCAGATAATATTGGTGTGGCAATATGAGGTCTAGTTAAGTTTTCATTTTACACGCTTCTTTTCTGGAGAATAAGCAGATCATTTCTTGCCTTAAAATACATTATGATAAGATGTCCGATCATAATCAGTTTGTTAGTTTTCATAATCATTCATTAATACTAAACCTGGAATATTCAGGACCATGTCTAAGGCTAACCTCCCGCTACTCAGTGAGAACCTGGCAAAATGTCAAGCCCCCATAAACCCTGAGAACACTTCTGCCTATGCAGAACTCTTCACAGAAACCCTGTACAAGCATGTTCATAGCTGCACAGAGGCTGCTGTACCCACCAGGAAGTACAGAACTAACTCAAAAAACAAGCCACCCTGGTGGAATCACAAAATTAATTGGCTGTATAACAGGAGGAAAAAAAATCATGGCAAAAATTAGAAGGTGCTGCACCCAGCAGGATAAAATCACTATCATCAAACTAAGCAAACAAGTCAGAGGAGAAATAAAATCTACCAAAGCCAAATTTGAGGTAAGTTTGGCCTCCCAGGCCAAGGACAAACACAAAGCATTCTTTAGCTATATTCGCAACCTCAAAGGCAATACACAATTGTGTGCAGAGCTCATTGTAAATGGAGCCACCTATACTGAGCAAGAAGATATGGCAAACCTGGCTGATAAATTCAACTCCAACTTTACTCCTCTTTCCCCCTCAACCTTCCTTCAGGAAATATCATCAAATATAACTCCCCCTACTATTACTAGGGAACAGGTCCTTAACACTCTCTCTAAGACCAAGAATACTGCATCAAAGGACCCAGACAATATCCCAGGATGCCTTCTAAATAGCATGAAATATGACCTATCAGGGCCTCTGGAATTACTATTTAACTGTAGCCTCTGATCAGGCTTTGTGCCTCATGAATGGAGAAAGGCCACAGTCATCCCTCTGCACAAAGGTGGGCCATCTACAGATCCTGGAAACTACAGACTCATAAGTCTCACTAGTCTCATATGTAAAGCCATGGAAAGAATTATCATGGAGATGATCAACAGAAATATAGTAAACCTCCAGACACTGGACCCCAACAAAGTTTGGTTTCGTCAAGGGTAGATCATGCCTACTCAACCTGGTGGAATTCTTTGAGAAGGTCACCAAAGCAATGGATGAGGGCAAAATCATTCACACTGCCTACCTTGACCTGGCCAAGGCATTTGACACAATACCCCACTCGGGCATTGTTAACAAACTCAAGAGGTTAGGTGCAAACCTGTATGTCACTCGTTGGATAGCCAACTGGCAGACAGACAGGATCCAGGAAGTAAGAAGTAGGGAGTCCACCTCTACAAAGAGGTCAGTCACAAGTGGAGTGCCTCAGGGATCAGTCCTTTTTGGCATTTACTTCTCAGAAGTCAAGGACAATGTCAGTGGTCTCTGGCTGACTAAATTTGTAGATGATTGCAAATTAGGAGCTGTCATTGAATCTCACACTGACAGAGACAAACAACTGGTGTCAGAGCCATGGACTAAAACAAAATGGCAAGAAATGCATAACAGTATCCTTTGGGAAGCCATCCATCCCTGGTAACTATCATATTGACAACACACACCCCCAAGGGTTGACCCAGTAGTCAGGGACTTAGGGGCACACATAGATAGTACTCTAGCCTTTGATCATCATGTGTCTACAGTGGTGATAAATCATTCTATGTTGCGCAACTTATAAACAAAGGTATGGCTTCTAAGTCCAAAGAAGTAATTGTTCCACTGTATTTGGCATTCGTCAGACCTATCATTGAGTACAATGCCCCCTTTGGTATGTACCTAACCAGGCATATCCAACAACTGGAATGTCTACATACGTTTCTCACTAAAAGAATACAAGGTGTAAGTAATATATCTTACACAGACTGCTTCAAGGCCCCATCCCTGTATTCTGTCTCCTACAGGCTTTTGAGGGGAGATCTAAGCTTAGCATACAGGACATTGTCAGACCCCACTCTGATGGACCTTCAGCATATCCAAAAAACTAACAGCACCAGAATCACCTGTTGTAATATCTTAAACCTTGCTTGTGATATAAACAGGACCTGCTGGAGAGATAGGTATGTGTCCCAGATACTGCCCAGTCTATGAAACAGGCTCCCCATTCATGTGAAGCAGAGTTCCTCCCTTACCATATTCAAGTACAACTTGGACAGTTGGATGGGAAATCATAAATTCATCACTGGTTTGGGACCTATGTCTGTAATGGACATAGGTAACCTGTAAATGGTTCATCTCTCAGGGGCATGCTTACACTTATCAAGGGTATCAGAACTTGTCAGAGATATGGGATGCATGGCTAGGCTTAAAAGGTCGTTAGCCTATTAAACACCTGTGAACCAATGAACTTATGGAGGTCAAGAATTCACTGCCTAACTTTTGCTCTTGAGGACTTTTTATGTATTTTTTCATGAGTGGATTATAAATTGGTTATGACTGGAGACCTGCGTATAATCCCATATAGTGTGACCATTGCTTTTTTTCACTTTTGTCCTGATCACACATCAGAAGTGACTGCCAAAACTAGTTATCTTTTAGGAGAGCAGTGAACATGTTAAAGTAATGGGATTCAGAGACCTTGGCAGCAAGGTGTTCCCCTGTGGTATATTTGGCTGGGCCACAAGGATGAAGTGACAGTCAGCTGTGGAGAAATATGGTTGTTGTGAGTGGTCAAAGAGAAGCTCACACTGCCATGTCCATGGCTTTAGTAACCAAGTGCATGGGGGCAGAAGAAGTAACTACTTTTGTGCTTGGTGTATAGTACATGCTTATGTCAAGTACAGTTGTGTACACTTACCATAAATGTAGATGTTCGAGCATATTCACTGTTGCAGTCATTACATTTGGGTAATCTGCTGGCAGGTTGCCCTCAGTTGGCCTGATTAACAAAGTCTTGGGTTCTGCGTCGGTTGCTGTCCCTTCTTCCATGACGTCAGGTCGGCAGGGATATAAAACATGCAGCTGACGCCATTACATTCGTTTTTCTTGCCCCAGATGTCGGGTGCCCCCCAAATGGGGAGCAAATAAAATTAAAAACACAAAAAATATACCTCCAACCAAAAGCAAATACACCAAAAGGGCTTTTAAGCATAGTGAAAGAAGGTAGAGGTATAGCTAGAGAAAAATAGGGGGCTGGAGGGAGGATAACCAGGACTGCAGCAGTGAATACACTCAAACATCTACATTTATGGTAAGTGTACACAACTGTACTATGTTCTTTGTGTTTCACTGTTCCAGTCATTACGTTTGGGTAGATTCCCAAAGCTATGGTTGGGTGGAGGGAATTATACAGCATTAGGACCAGCTATAAGGCCCTGCAGGACAGCAGTGGCAAAGCCAGCTCTGGATTTAGAGAAAAGTGGTAAATGGTAATGTTTGGTGAAAGTATGAACTGAGCTCCAGGTAGCAGCTTCTAGAATGTCCCTGGTAGAAACACCTCTGAGAAAGGCTGTTGAAGTAGATGCAGCCCTGGTGGAATGGGATCTGATCCCCTGGGGGATAGTTTTTCCATGGTGTTTATAGCAGAAACGGATACAATGGCTTATCCATTTGGAAATGGTTTGCTTTGAAATAGCCTTTCCCTCTGCCCCTGCAGCAAATGCTACCAGCAGGTGTTCAGATTTTCTTTGAGATTTAGTCCTGTTTAAGTAAAATCTAAGTTGTCTGTGTACATCCAATGAATGCAGAATCCGCTCCCCCTTGTTCTGTGGATTGGGAAGGAAAGTTGGCAAATGAATGGTCTGGTTAAGAGCCACACTGGATACCACCTTATTCATGAAGGATGGATTGGTCCTGAGAGATGCCCTGTCCTCATGAAAAATGATGAAAGGCTCCACTGCCATAAGAGCCTGTAATTCGGAAATCCTTCTAGCTTAAAAGTGACTGCTAAAAGGAAATCTGTTTTCCAGGATAGAAATTTTAAGTCTGCAGTAGCAGCTGGCTCAAAAGGAGGGAGAGTGAGTTTCTCCAATACAAAACTGAGGTCCCAGGCAGGGGTTGGAGCTCTCCTGGGTGGTCTTAAGTTTTTGGCCCCTCTGAGATACTGCTTTAGTAGAGGACGAGAGAAGAGGGGAGGTTCTGTGTTGTAATGAGCTGAAATGGCTGAGGCATGGATTTTTATGGAAGAAAAGGACAGGCCCTTGTGAAGCATCTCAGTTAAGTATTGCAAAATCTGAGGAATGTTGGGCACTGCTGTGCTTATCCCTTGAGATTGATTCCAGACACAGAATCTTTTCCATTTGTCAGCATAAGATTTTCTAGTACTAGGTCTTCTCGCCTCCAAAATGACATCCATCACAGGTTTGCTGAGGGATGCTAAGGGTGAATTTAGGTGATTAGCCACGCTGCAAGATTCAAAGTTTGGAGCTGAGTGTGCAGTTTGGTTGTTCTGCTGAGACAGTAAGTAAGGTGTCTGAGGCTGGTGCCACGGTGGAAGGTGTGACACACTGCACAGGAGTGGGTACCAGTGCTGGCGAGGCCAGTCTGGAGCAATCAAAATAATTTTTGGTTTGTCCTATTTGACCTTTAGTAGAACTTTGGAGAGCAGAGGCAGAGGGGGAAAGGCATAGACTGATAGGTTTTTCCAGCTGAAGGACAGAACATCTACTTTCCAGACTTTTTTGTGATGAGTTCTTGTGCAAAATTTGTCCAACTGATAGTTCTGGGGTGAGGCAAAAAGATCTATGTCTGGGCTCCCCCATTTGCATGTCAACATGTTGAAAATCCATGGTTCCAGTTTCCATTCGTGAGGGTCCATGAGATTTCTGCTTAGTTCGTCTGCCACAGTATTCAGCTTTCCTGGCAGGAATTGAGCTTGTAGTTGTATTTGATAGGTCAAGGCCGTGTTCCACAATGCCATGGCTAGTCTGCAAAGGGGGTAGGAGTGTGTACCCCCTTGCTTGTTTATGTACCACATAACCGTGGTGTTGTCCATCTTTATCAGTAATTGTCCTGGGTGACGGTAGTCCTTGAAGGCTGTCAGTACATTCTGTACAGCTAGCATTTCTTTTTGCTTGACATGAAGGTGCATTTGATTTGGGCTCTATTTGCCCTGAATGCACTTTCCTGCCAGATGAGCCCCCCAAGCATAGTCTGATGCGTCTGTAGTTAGGGTTTGGGCGGCAGGGGGTGGTGTGAATGACAGTCCCTTGTTTGGGTGGCAGGCCTCTGCTCGCCATAGAAACTCTTGCAGGCAAGGAATGATAGGAATCATTGTTTCAGGCTGTGACAATATTGACTCCATAAACTTTTTAAGTACCACTGAAATTTCCTCATATGCAGTCTTTTATATGGAATTAGAAGAATGCAGGAGGCCATGAACCCCAAGGCTTGCAGAATTTGTCTTGCAGATAGCAGGGTTTTTGTGGCCACCTGTTTGAAGTAAGTCACCAAATGAATTTGCTTTTCTGGTGTAAGGAAAGCCATCTGGGCAGTTGTATTCAAGCTTGCACCCAGGAATGTAATTTTTTGAGAGGGTACCAGTTGTGATTTTTTTTAATTTATAGTGTACCCTAGACAAGTTAGAACCCTTTTTACAAACGCTAGATGTTTTAGAAGAATGTCTTTGTTTTCTGCCTGAATTAGACAATTGTCCAGGTATAGATATATCTGAATATTTCTTTGCCTGCAAAATGCAATTACTGGAGCCAGGCACTTTGTAAAGACGCTGGGCGCAGTAGATAAGCCAAAGGGCAGTCCAGAGAACTGGTAATGCAAGTAGCCTGCTTTGAAGTGGCGGTATCTTCTGCAAGATTCCCTGATTGGGATATGCAGGTAAGCCTCTTTTAAATCTAGAGTTGCCAACCAGGTATTTTTGCCTAGCATAGGAAGTAAATGGTGAAGAGTCAGCATCCTGAATTTTGGGATGTCCAGAAAGGTGTTTAGAGTAGATAAGTCCAGAATTGGATGCCATGATTTGTCTTTTCTGGGTACCAGGAAAAGCCTTGAATAGAAACATTGTCCATTTTCCTCTTTTGGTACTAGTTGAATAGCCCCCATGTTCATGAGGGACAGTATTTGTTTCTGGGCCTCTGCCCACTGATTTGGGGGCAGGTCTGGCCATCCATTTGGAATTGGCAACGTATGGAAATGGAATCAGTAACCCTGGGATACTATATTTAAAACCCATTTGTCCTGGGTTATAAGTTGCCAGTTTCTTGCATGAAGAGCCAGTTCCCCCCCCCCCAAAGGGGTGGCTAAAAGGTAAGTTCTTGGTAAGTGTAAAGGGAAGTCATTGAGATTGCTTACCACAGGGGGGGGGTGTCTTGTTGTTTCCAGATTTGGAAGAGGAGGCACCCTGTTATTTTGCTCTGAAAGTCCCTTGGGACTGAAACCTGGTGCCTTTGGAATGTCTGGGTTTGACGTGAGTGGCTCTCAAAGGAACTGGAAAGGACCAGTTCTTAGTAGGCCGGTGCCTACTAAATCTTGGAGGTTGCACTTGTAAGAAATCTTTCACAGTTTGCCTCGATTTAGTTTTATCTTCCATCTCTTTTAGAACTTCTTCAGCCTTATTACCAAAGAGACAGTCCTGTGGTAAAGGAGCATCCAACAATTTTGCTTTAACATGATCAGGCAGAGTTTGCTCTTTGAGCCAAGCATGCCTTCCTAGCACAGACCCAGTTACAGCAGCCCTGCAAGAGGCCTCCAAAGAATCAAAACCACATTGCAAAGTGTTTTCCAACTTGTTCAGCTGAATGCAATAGATCCTGTAAATCTTTATTTTCCACACAGTCAGAAATTAACATAATTTTCTGTTTAAGCAGTCCCATGATATGCTGTTGATATTTTAGCATATGAAATTGACAGTTTAAAGCCCTGATTGCCAAGGTTGCAGAGGTGTAAACCTTCTTACCCCATCTATCCAGCGCCCTGGAATCTCTATCAGAAGGGGTAGGATTTTTAGCAGTAGAAGCCTTAATGCCCTTGGGACCCTGAGAAATGGTTTCAGGATCCGCAACATGATTTTTGAAAAGGAATTTGTGGGAGTCAGGAACCCTGTAGTATCTATCTGGCTTACAAGGAGCCGGAGGCAGAGAATCAGGAGCCATACTAGATTCTGAAAAAAACATCATCAACAATGTCTAGAACAAGTGGTATAGCCAAAGGCCTATGCTGCGGAAGAAGAAGAAAATCCCTAAGTCTTTTTTTAGATTCAGAAAAATCCAGACTTTCCAAGTGGAAATGTTCCCTTAAGGTAAGTAAAGTTTCCCCAAAAGAAAAATCCTCAGGGGGGAGAAGCAGAAGGAATGGAATCTTCCTTATCAGACTCCTCATAAGTAGGTATAAACAAATACTGTTCATTAGAAGAATCAGAAGAAATAGACTCCTGTTCAGAAGATTCATAGTCAACATCTTGCCTAGGCCTCTTAGAAGGGGGGGGGGGTTGACTACCCCTAATCAGAGTAATTAAATCTTCAGCCATTTTGATCATTTGCTTCTTAGGCATAGGGGCCTGCACATGTGGCCTAGGTGTCGGTTGTTTAGACATAGATCGAGATTTTAGCCTTAGTTTTGAAGATGGTGTTGGTCTAATATACAAATCTGTAGGCCTGAAAACACCCCCAGAAGCCGGTGCCTGCACAGCGGCTCTGTATCCATCCAAGGTAGAGACTTCCGCAGGTTCCACAATTGAAGCATCTGGTGGCATACTCCAAATGGGTCTCAGTAGAGGTCTGCGAATCATAACTAGTGGGTATCAGGGACTGCGAAAGCACCTCACTGACTACCGGCGAACTGGCAACTGGCTTAGGAGAAGCATTGTCGGTAGTTTTGGACCTCAACGGCCTGTCTCTGTCTTTTTCTTTGCGCTTTTTAGGTATTCCGGTAGTCAGATTGCTAACCGATGACATTTCTGGATAATTAAAGCGTGAGCCAAAATATTTAGAAGCAAAAATGTACCGATGTTTAGTAGTGCATTGATTAAATAAAGCACAGAACCGACAGCAAGGTACATCGTGGTCAGGGCCTAGGCAAGGAATACAGTACAAATGGAAATCCTTATGAGGTATTTGCTTCCCACAAGTAATGCAATTATTAACTTTTACTGACATCGGTAAGGAGCAAGAAAAAGTTTCCCCAACAGGGTACTTAGCTTTTTAGTTGAAGACTTCGGATCTGAAACTCGAAACAAAATTTTCAGGAGTCAGTCGACCGGCACTTGCGAACTGCTTCTGCTTCAGGCACCACACGACAAGAAAGACTAATGTAATGGTGTCAGCTGCATGTTTTATACCCCTGACGACCTGACGTCATGGAAGAAGGGACAGCAACCAACGCAGGACCCAAGACTTTGTTAATCAGGCCGACTGAGGGCAACCTGCCAGCAGATTACCCAAATGTAATGACTGCAACAGTGAAACACAAAGAACATCTGCAACATATAGAAGGCTCCCTACAGCATGCAGGAAATCCTGCATGTTAGTGTAGCCACAATCATGTTCCAATATACATTTTTGGTAATATTTTCTGGACACTATGAAGAGGGCAGTGGTATACACACACACACACACACACACACACACACACACACACACACACACACACACACACACACACACATACACCAATTATAAAGGCACTGGCCATTACGCACTACATTTTTACTGCCACTGACATGCCCACTGGCCAGACTATTGCTGATGCCTGCCATACTGCCTGATGTTTCATGCTACATTAGGGGCCATGGACATTACTTTCCACCTGTGCATTTGGTTATTGAAGTTGTGGGCATGGCACCACATTTTTCTCTTTGTCCAAAGGGAATTTGTAACACAGCCATAATTCTCTGTCGCTTAATGTCACTTCAGCCTTGTGTCCCCAACTAAGTGTACAACACAGAAATGCCTCACTGTCTTGGTACCTGAACCTTAAAGCAATGGGCAGGTAAATATTTCTATTGAAATGTCTAGTTGATGTGACTTTTGGCGAGTGGGGGCACTTCATATGCATCTGACAGCGACAAACTGATTTCATCGAAAAATATCCTTAGAGCTGAGCAGAGAAGTTCATTGAGCTTTTCGTGTGGGGCTAGGGATGCAGACTATGTGTGAAAGCATAGGATGGTTACATGATCACTTTCATCAAGGACTTGCCTCTGTGTATGCAAGGATTAGATTGGTGGATTTGTTTCTTGTTTTTGCTTCTGGTGTCCTTTTGTCAGACAGGTATGTTTGCGTACTGCGGCTTTCTTCATATCCTCATGACTATGATTTTCTTTTTATATTCATGTAAATTGTGGTATGTATGTTGTTCATTATGAGAAGCATGTTGTCCTGCCATCTCGGGTATTCACCCCAATTTTATCCTTTTTTTCTGCACTAGATGACCTTCCCTGCTAAATTATCTGGACGTATTCAACTTTGTCTCCAATGTGTGGTGTACTTTTCTATGTGATATTTTCAGTTTTGGTTTTTGGTCCAATTGAAGATGGCAGATGCTTTCTGGTGGGAGACATTTATCTGAGATTACTTTTGATTTATTGTTCAGTCCAACTTATTTACTTATTTCCTGCAACTTTCAGGCCACTGACAATGACTTGGGGGTCATGGAACACCATTTGCAATGGTAGGTGGTTGATACTGTATTATTGTAAGGGTAGCATAAATTCATGATTTTTTGCTAATTTCTAGCAGTTGCAAATACTCAGAACTGCACTCTCTCCTCCCTCTCTCTCTCTCTCTCTCTCTCACACACACACACACACACACACACACACACACACACACACACACACACACACACACACACACACACTCATTTGCATAAACACACAGTCCTACAAAATGATGCCACACAGATGAATAGTTCATACAGTAATGAATGTTTATTGGAAAAAAAATACTTGTGCAGACTCTCCTTATATGTATTGCAGTAACAGAGACAATACAATGGACCTTTTCTGTTAGTGTCTCAAATAACTCGAACACATTTTAACACAGCCCAAAGCTGTCGACTTCCATCTTTTTGGATTCCAAATGGAGATTTATGGGTGTCTTCAGGTAAGTCTGGAGCATCTTCTCCTTTGCTGCAGCACACTATCCTTAACTGCTGTTCCAATCAAGAACTATCCCTGCATTAAGAAGCCAACTTCTCTAACAGGGTCATAGCCCTTTTCTTATACTCCATTTTTTAATTCAAAAACTTTACTAAAAATGCAAAAAAGCAACACTCTATAAATTAGATTTTAAACCTCTTTATTGCATTATCACATTATCACATTTTCAATTGTAACATGCATTCACATACATTAAAGGGACAATCCCATCATTTAAAATTCGGGTAGCATTCAGGATGACCAAAGTAACTCCCACGTTAGCAATGTCACATACTTTCCTGCCCACAGTGTTGTGTTATTTAAATTATATTGTACATCCCCTTTCCTAGTCCTGTATTTGTTCCCATTGTAAATGAAACCCTCATGTTGCGTTCCTATCAGGTTGTGGGTTGTAGGGTATTAAATATTTATTTTATTTATTTATTTTTGTTTTACATTTGTTGACTGGGCTAATCTAACTGGATATATGTCCATTTTCTGTAGAGGCCAATGGAACACTGGGGGAAATGTTAGATTTTGGTGACAGTGAAGTGCTTGTTCAGGCAAGGGCAAACTGCTAAATGGATTACTGGAGAAAATATTTAATTTGGCATCAGTGCAGTGCTTGTGCAGGGATCGTTGGGGGAAATGTTTTATTTGGTGTCAGTGAAGTGGTTATACAGCCATGCACAAAGTACTGTAGGGATCATTCGGGAAATATTTCACTTGGTGTTAGTGAAATGCATCTGCAGACATGGACATACTACTGAAATGATCACAGGTACTGAATGGATCATTGGGTGGGAATGTTCCATTTGATGTCAGAAGTACTTGGGCATAGATGGAAAAACTATTGAAAGGAACAGTGTGGGAAATGTTTGATTTGGTGTTATTGAAGTACTTAATCAGACACAGACAAACTGTTGAGGAGATTGTTGGGGAAATGCTGAATCTAGTTTCAGTGAAGTGCTTGTGTAGAGATGGACAAACTAATGAAGGGGTCATAGGGAGAAATGTTTCATTTGTTGTTAGTAAAAGTGCTTGTGCAGACATGGACAT
>NC_056728.1:856443476-856485976 GCF_019279795.1 Protopterus annectens
TTGTCTACTAAACGGGGTAAAACATGACCTAACAGTACCATTTGAAGCACTCTTCAACTAGAACCTCAAAATGGTTAAGTGCCAGGTGAATTAAGGGCCACAACAGTCACTCTTCTTCATAAGGGTGGACCATCAGCTGACCCCAGGAAGTACAGACCCATCAGTCTGACAAGTATTATATGCAAAGCCATTGAACAAATTATCATGGAAATGATCGACAAGGGAATTGGCAAACTACAGACACTGGACTCATTTCAGTTTGGCTTCATTATGGGAAGGTCTTACCTACTTAACCTATTGACATCTTTGAGAGGGTCACCATGGCTATAGATGAGGAGAAAATAGTGTATAACATTTACCTTGACCTGGCCAAGGTGTTCGATACAATACTCCACTCGGGTATTGTTGTCAAACTCTCAGAACTAGGCATAAATTCCAACATAACTCATTGGATTGCAAGCCAGATCACAGATAGGACCCAAGACGTCAGGATCAGCGGCACCACCTCCACCAAGAGACCAGTGACCATAAGAGTGTCCCAGGGCTCTTTCTTGGGCCCACTCCTGTTCTAATACCTCCCTTTCTGTGTGTGTGCGTGTGTGTGTGTGTGTGTGTGTGTGTGTGTGTGTGTGTGTGTGTGTGTGTGTGTGTGTGTGTGTGTGTATATATATATATATATATATATATATATATATATATATATAAATATATATGGATTCACTTTATAACCTCAAATTACTGAAATGTCGAATTTCAGTATCTCGAGGCTATAAAGCTGAATGTTAAAAATAGAAAGCTCATAATCGCGGTCGAATATATGTCGATTCGGTTATATTACGCTGCATAATGTCCGTGATTGTGTTTTGATGGTGCGCGGTGCCATGTGTGGATGTAGGTGTTATGTCAGGTAAGTGTTTTCTAAGGGTTGTGAGTGGGAGTTAGAGTGTGTGTGAGTGTGCTGATGTGTTTGATGTGTGTGAGGGTCGGAGAATGTGCATGTGTGAGTCGGCTTCTGTTTTGTGTTTGTGCGATCTCAGAGTTGGTATATATATATATATATATATGTAGGGGCTTGCCCTGCTATGTGTGTATGAGTTGTGTATGTATGTAGTTTTGTTTTTTTTGTAGTGATGTGGGTGTTGTGGTGTATGTGTAGTATTGTGTGTGCGGTTTTTTCGGTGTTTTGACTTTCGCGTTTTTTTTGTGTCGGTGTTTTGTGGATTCGGTTTTATAGTCTTGAGATACTGAAATTCGACATTTCAGTAATTCGAGGTTATAAAGTGAATCCATATATATATATATATATATATATATATATATATATATATATATATATATATATATAAATATACATATATATATATATATATATATATATATATATATATATATATATATATATATACACACATATTTGGCCCTAGGTGTGAGTGTGTGCATGTGTGTGCCTTCTGTGGAAGGTTGGGCACCGGGCTGGCAACTCGACACTGTAAAACTCCACTGCCAATCATGAGCGGACAGTGATCCGGTGTGGCGACCACTAACCGAGAAAAGCCGAAAGAAGAAGAAGAAGACACACACACACACACATATATATATATATATATATATATATATATATATATATATATATATATATATGGGTCTACCTGAGAAGACCGAAAGCCCAATTACCGAATATGACACAACCGAGACATCACCTAATGTTCTTTTAAACGACTCCTCACATAACCAACAATTCTCCCACGGAAAGAAGCAATCGAGGAAACCAAATGGAAGCACTCCGAACCTGCATCCCCCAAATGGGAGGCTGTGCCCCCACATCCCCTAACTAATTATATTAACTCCAAGATCACACTACACAGGGGAAAAAAGCACATTTCTAAATGTTGGCCTACAGTTTCCTTTCCCTGGGTAAATTGTCGGTTATGGGAGGAGGTGTTTAAACACTGAACAGTGTGTGTGTGTGTGTGTGTGTGTGTGTGTGTGTGTGTGTGTGTGTGTGTGTGTGTGCGCGTGTGTGTGTGTGTGTGTGTGTGTGTGTGTGTACATGTGTGTGTACGTGTGTGTGTGTGTGTGTGTGTGTGTGTGTGTGTGTGGCTGGATTTCATAGGTTCATAGGTGTGTACTAGGTCTTTACAAGCCTAGCCATAGGATTACCCTGGTACAGTGCCACCCGACCTTAGTTTATTTTTGTTTATTTTATTTTACATTTGTTAACCGGGATGCAGGTCATTTTCAGCGGAGGCCCACAATATGAAATAAAGTATACAGAGAATTTTCAAACAATATGTTAAAATACAGTATACAGCAGAAGACATAAGATCTATATATATATATATATATATATATATATATATATATATATATATATATATATATATATATATCTACAGGAAAAATAGTTACACATGGTTAATAACAGAATAAGTATACATAGAAGCTGTATTCTTGGCCTTGGACAGTGCTGTTTTAACCTGTGCAGCAGTAATACTGGGTGCCTGGCAATCTACTGGTATTGTGATTGGTCCTTTGGAGGGGAGGGGTAAAGTTGGCACTGAATGTGTCGGCCAGTATACTAACAATATCTGTTGGCTCGGTATAGGAGGTACCATTGTGCAGTAGCTCAGAGCAAATCTGGGTATTGCCGTGGAGATTCTTTACAGAACTATGGAAGGCCTTGTGGTTGACTTTACTATCTGCTGCAATTCTGTTTTCACAGCTAGGTTTAGAGGATTTAAACCATGATGCTTTGCCAGAGATGGTCTGCATCTGTCGCCCCTGGGATTCAGGTTACTGGCTAAGGTTCTTGCCACCCTTATAGTGCCTTTTTTAGGCAAGGCTCAAAGGACAAAACCACCACTGTAACAAATATAAGCATGCAAAATCTGAAGGTAATGCTACTCAATGCTAGAAGTCTAAACCTCAAAATGCACTCTGCCGAAACACTCCCAAAACTTGAGAACATCGATATCTGTGCAGTAACTGAGACCTGGTTCAAGGCTCCAGAGAGCACCCCTGCAATACCAGGCTACAACTCTTACCACACTTTTCGGCCATCAAACCAGGACTGAAGGACTAAAGGTGGAGGAGTGTCTTTATTCACCAAGGCTATTCACACCCCCAGGTTAGTTGCCCAACAAAATGCATCTGAAATTCTACAGGTGCAACTAACACTAGGTAAGACTGCAATCCAAATTGTAGCTTGCTACAGATCCCCCACCATGCCCCAAGATTCTCACTACACCTTTCTAAACATACTAGATAATATTGAGATACAACCAGACAACCTAATACTGGGTGATTTCAACTACCCTGCCATTAACTGGGAAAACTATTCGGGTACCAACAACTTTGTCAAACGGTTCTTGGAATCCATAAATTCCAATGCCCTGGACCAACTAATCCATAGTCCCTCCAGGGGCTCAAGTATCCTAGACCTGGTCATTACCAACATGGGAGATCGATGCTCCACACCAGTGGTAACCCCCTCGTTGGCCAGGTCTGACCATAAGCTAATCACCCTTGATGTCCACATCCCACCCCCACCCCCCAAGTAATGAAACTTCCACAAAAAACTTCTCCAAAGCCAACTTCATGCTACTCAAGTCAGAAGTGACAAACTTCATGACACCCATGCAGATGGGTGTTCAGCCACTGAATCCTACACTAAGGCACTGTACAAGCACATCCACTCGTGCATGATTCATGCCATTACAAACAGAACCAAGACAGTCTCCTCCAAAAAAGGAACTCAATCTGGTGGTCCCCTGCCATAAACAAACTACAACAGAAGGAAGAAACTATTGCAGAAAACAGGAAAATCCCAGGATGCAAAAAATTCCCTTACCAGCTTCAATAAGAAGCTGAGATCCCTCATAAAATCCTCCAAAGCTAGTTATGAAAATAAAATTGTCAAAGATTCCAAGAACAACCACAAGGCATTCTATAGTTATGTCAAGAATCTAAATGGCAATGCTCAGATCTGCTCTGAGCTACAACAGAATGGCATTAAATATACTGATCCCAAGGATATTGCCAGTATCCTGGCAGAGCGATTCAGTGCCAACTTCACCCCCCCCCTCTCACCCCCTAAAGGGCCCATCTCAATACCAAAAGATTGCCAAACTCCGGTACTCACGCCTACACAGGCAAAAAATGCACTCTCCAAAGCTAAGAATACAGCATCCATGGGACCAGCCGACATCCCAGGCTGTGTACTACATAAACAACAAAATGAACTGGCACCTCACCTAAATGTCATGTTTAATCATAGCCTCACCTCAGGCTTCATGCTCAATGAATGGTGCACACCTACAGTTATCCCACTCCACAAAGGCGGATCCACCTTGGATCCCAGGAACTATCGTCTCATCAGTCGGATGAGCTTGATCTGCAAAGCCATGGAATGCATTATCATGGAACTTATAAACAAAGACATTGGCAACCTTCAAACACTGGACCCCACCCAGTTTGGTTTTGTAAAGGACCGATACTGTCGCCTCAACCTGATTGACTCCTTCGAATCAGTCTCCAGGGCCGTGGATGAGGGCAAGGCGGTCCACACAGCCTATCTGGACCTCACCAAGGCCTTCGACACCATCCCCCACTCTGGAATAATAGATAAACTTACTAAGCTGGGCATTAATCCCTACGTCACTTGATGGGTTGCCAACTGGCTTACTGACAGAACCCACACTGTAAAAGTAGCCGACTCAAAATCCATCTCCAGACAAGTGACACGCGGAGTACCTCAGGATTCAGTCCTGGGACCGCTCTTGTTTGGCATCTATTCTCTGAAGTACAGGCCAGCACTAAGGGACTCTGGCTAACAAAGTTCACAGATGACTGCAAACTGGGAGTCATTATTGACTCCCCAAATGATGTGGATATTCTACAAAAGGGCCTTACAGAAACAGATGCTTGGTGCCAGAGCCATGGGCTCAAGCTCAATGCCAAGACATGTACAGTTATCCTCTTTGGGAAAAACATGTACCCATGAATTACCACATAAGTGGCAGTGCACTAAACACCGAAAGTGTGATAAGGGACTTAAGGACACAGGTGGACAGTGGTCTCACCTTCGATAACCACATAGCCACAACAGTCAGGAAATCCTTCAATGTGGCACAACTCATCACTAAGGGCATTTCATCCAGAAAAAAGGAGGTCATTGTCCCACTGTACTTATCCCTCATTAGACCCATTATAGAGTACAACGCCCCGTTTGGTATGTACCTCACAAGAAATCTGCAACAACTGGAAAGGCCTCAGAAATACCTCACTAAAAGAATCACAGGCCTAAACAGATGCCCTATGCTGGCCATCTAAAAAAACTCCAGCTATACTCTGTTGCATATCGCCTACTCAGAGGCATTCTCTGCTTAACATACAAGGCCATGTCAAACCCAGTGCTGTTGGACAAGCTACACTTAAAGAAATCCCAATCTCTCAGAGCTACATGCTCCAGGGATCTAAACCTTGTCATCACAATGAACAAAACATGCTGAAGGTATAGGTTCCTGACCCAGAGACTCCCCATACCCTGGAATAGACTGCCCATACATGTCAAGCTGAGCGCCTCTCTGGCCCTCTTCAAAAGGAACCTTGACGATTGGATGGGAAATTCACCCCGGGGACAGGGGACCAGGGAAGTAAATATTCTGGGAAGAAATAGCCAGGGAATTGTTATGGCTAGGCTTGTATAGGCCCCAGGGCCTACAGCCTAGTACCAACCTATGAACCTATGATGAGGGATCTCAACTTTTTGTTGAGGCTGATAAGGGAGTTTTTCCAGTCTTGAGACTTCACCTTATTCTGCAGCAGTTTCCTCCTTCTGTTGTAGAGTTTGTTTATGGCAAGGGACCACCACATCCTTTTTTTGGAGGAGAGTGCCTTGGTTCTACTGGGTATGGCGAGATCCATTCATTTGTGTGCGTGTTTGTACAGTGCATTGGTGTAATTATTCGGTGGTCACGCAACTATTCTCCATTTGCATGGGTGCTGTGAAGTTAGCCACCTCTGTTTTTAGGAGCCCAAAGTTAGCTCTTGAGAAGTTTTTCATGATGGCTACCTTTGAAGGGATGGGGGGGGGGGGTCAGGGGATGTGGATTTCAAAGGTTATTAGTTTGTGGTTGGATCTAACCAGGGAGGAGCTGACTATTTGTGTAGAGCATAAGTGAGATGAAGATGTGCCAAGTGAGCAGCAGGCCCAACTGTTCTGAATTAATCTTAAAATTAATTCTAAATTTTAGGAAACTGAAATGTCATCCGCTTTGAGTCACCTTTTACGTTAGATGATGTATGTTATTTTTTTAATTAGGACCAGAGTTGCCTTTTCTACGAGTTGTGGCAGACAAGTATCCACCTGCATGAGTTCACTCAAATGGTTGTCAAATAAAAATAAAAGCCCTGTATTTTTCTTTGAAGTTTTAAAATAGTAAATTTCCTCATTGTTTTTCCATCTGTACGTGAGCTGTTTCTGCTGGCAGAAAAGATCTGTGATAACTAAGAATGACAAAAACATGCTTCTGTACTTATTAAGCAGTAATTACCTGTGAAGCACTGGGGTTTGAAACCAGCACAGTTCTTACTGCCTACTTTGAACCTTGTTGCATACAAATTGGAATAACTGTAGAAATGCTTTTCAAAGTGTGCATAAATAATGAAGATAAATCAAGTCTTTAAGGAGTTAATCTGGAATCATGTATATAATATAGAAAATGTGGCATAGCCTAAGAAATGGGTTTGTTCAGCCAGAAATTACATTTGTGTAAAATCTTACCATAACAATAGATGTCCTTCCCTTCACTGTTGCAGTAATCCTTACTCAAGGGATTCCCTTCCAAGGGTAGCCCAATGTCTGGCTAGTATACCAAAGTCTTGGGATTACTAGTATGTCATACGTCACACTTATGCTACATCACACTTATACTCCCCGCTCATGGCATAGGGCATAAAGGTGATGTACGGACATACCTATCTCAGAACTGAAAAGCCCCAGGAGGAATAAGAGTCCAAGGAGTAAAACAGGAACATGTGCATCCAGAAGGAAAAAAGAAAAAAGGAGTAAAGAAAAGGGGCAGGAGAGAGGGAGGGAGCAAATACTGCAACAGTACAGGGAAGGACATCTACTGTTATGGTAAGGTTTTACACAACTGCACTATGTCCTTCCATATCACTGCTGCAGTACTCCTTATTTAAGGGAGAGTACAAAAGCTCAAGAAGAAAATTGGGAAGATGAAGGCCCAGCCAGAGCCCTCAAAAAAGCCATGCAGGATACCCCTGGCAAATCTGGCTCTAGCCCTGGAAATCACATTTAGCTTGCAATGTTTATGAAAAGTATGTGCAGAAGTTCAATCAGCTGTGTCAAGGATGGAAATGGTATCCAATCCCTTGAAAAAAGCAACAGAGGAAGCCACAGTCCTGGTAGAATGAACGTTAACACAAGTAGAAAGATTTTTCCCATGCAAAGAATAATGAAAGGAAATTTCCCTTTGGGAAAATCTCAGTACCCATGAACTATCACATAGGTGGTAGCTCACTAAACACCAAATGTGTGATAAGAGACCTCGGGATACAGGTGGATTGTATTCTCTCCTTTGATAACCACATCGTCACAGTAGTCAGGAAATCCTTCTACGTGACACACCTCATCACAAAAGGGTTCTCCTCTAGAAAAAAGGAGGTCATTGTTCCTCTCTACTCATCCCTCATCAGATCCGTTACAGAGTGCAATGCCCTGTTTGGCATGTATCTCACAAGACATCTACAACAATTGGAAAGGCCACAAAAATACTTCACTAAGAGGATTACCAGCCTCAAACAGATGCCATATGCAGACAGTCTCAAAAAACTCCAGCTCTACTCCATCGCATATCGCCTACTCAGAGGCAATCTCTGCCTAACATACAAAGCTATGTCAAACCCAGAGCTGTTAAACATGCTACACTTAAAGAAATCCCAATCTCTCCGACCCACACGCTCCAGGGACGTAAACCTTGTCACCACAATAAACAGAACATGCTGGAGGGAGATTCCTGTCCCAGAGACTTCCCATACTCATAGCCGGCGTTAGGCACCCGCAAAACCCACGGCCACGGGGAGCTCCTGATTACTTACTCACAAATAAGGGCCCCGATGGTCCGACCGGCGTTTACTTTGCTTCGGCTCGGCTCCTCGTGGAAGTCTAACTGCTCCGTCGTCAGCATCCGCGGGTTACTCCGATGGTCCAACCGGCGTTGACTTTGCTTCGGCTCGGCTCCTCGTGGACGTCTAGCTGCTCTGTTGTCAGCATCCGCGGGTTACTCCGATGGTCCGACCGGCGTTTACTTTGCTTCGGCTCGGCTCCTCGTGGACGTCTAGCTGCTCCGCCATCGCGAAAATTCAAACTGCATTTCCGTTTTTTTTTTTTTTTATTTTTATTTATTTATTTTTTTTGATTGGCTGGCAAGCTGCACTCAATCAGGTCCGCTCACTGAAACAAAGGATCTGATTGGCTGCAGCAGCCTGCGAACTAAGTCCCGTTTTTTTTTTTTTTTTTTTAAGTAGGAAGTGATGAAGCAAGGACCTGATTGGTCCTTGCAAATCACTTCCTGCACAAACTGCCTTTAAAAAGGCACCTGCAGCTAATAAGGATCAGGAGGTGCAATGTGGTCACGCTTGATGTTCTCTTGAGTAGGGCCCCCAACTTGAACCTTGCTGGGGGCCCCCAAAATGCTAGCACCGACCCTGCCCATACTCTGGAACAAACTACCCATTCATGTCAAGCAAAGCTCCTCATTGGCCCCCTTTCAGAAAAATGTTGACGACTGGATGGGAAATAGAAAATTCATACCGGGGATCACTTCTGTGGCACTGCTCGACAGGGGCCCAAGAAAATCATTTTCTTGGGTGGTGAAAGACAGGGAACCTTTTTGGCTAGGCTTACATAGGCCCCAGGGCCGATAGCCTAGTACCTACCTATGAACCTATGAAATGGCCTTAGAAATCCAAGAAGAAACAGTTTGCTTAGAAACAGCCAAACCCAGAGACCTAGGATGAAAGGAAACAAAAAGTTGCTCAGATTTACAAATGGCTATGCAAATCTAAGGTGTGAAGAAACTTCTCACTCGCAGACTGCGGAGAAGAGAAAAAAAAAAGTGGGCAAATGAATACATTAATTAAGAGACAACTCATTAACTACCTTGAGCATAAAGGAAGGATTAGTACAAAGAGAGACACTGTCCCTATAAAAAGCTTGAAAAAGGAGGGACAGCCATAAGGGTCTGAAACTCAGACACCCGTCTAGGTGAAGTAAGGGCCAAAAGAAGAACAGTCTTCCAAGTACAATGCTGTAAGGAACCTGAAGCTGTAGGCTCAAAAGGAGCCTGAGTGAATTTTTCAAGAACAAAATTAAGGTTCCAGGAAGGAGGAATATGCTTCCTGGAGGCCTAATATGAAGGGCACCTTTAAGATATTGTTTGACTTCAAATCTAGAAGCCAAATGAGGAGTCAAAGGCAGAGAAGCAGAAATAGCTGAAAGGTGGGCTTTATCTGAAGATTATGCCAGCCCAGCATGGAGAAAGTCACACAAATAAGAGAGAACCAAAGGAACTTCCACAAAAAGTGGATCCAGGTTATGAGCAAGACACCAAACAGAAAATCTTTTCCATTTGGACAAATAAGATTTTCTGGTAGTGGGTTTCCTAGCCTCCTGGAGAATATAAAGCATGACCTCAGAAAAAGGGTGCCTAAAAGGGATCGAAACCTTAACACCCACAGTGTCAGATGAAGAGTGGAAAAGTAAGAATGGATGAGAGACCCCGTTGTCTTACATGAGTAGGTCTACCCTGTGAGGCAACTTGTGGTGATTGCCTTTGGCTAGGTGCAGAAGAAGAGGGAACCAATGCCATCTGGGCCAAATGGGAGTCACAAACAAGATTATGTGAGAGTCTTTTTCTGTCTTGACTAGGACCCTCAGTATGACAGGAAGGGGATGGAAGGCATAATGAAACATCCCCTTTCAAGAAAAAGAGAGGGTGTTCACCTTCCAAGCCAGAGGACATGGGACTCTGGTGCAAAAGACAAGAAGTTTTCTGTTAAGAAGGAAGGCAAAAAGATTTACCTAAGGAGTAGCCCACTGGTGGACAATGTCCAGAAACACATCTCTGTGAAGCATCCATTCATGAGTCTGTGTTATGGACCTGCTCCGACAGTCTGCCACAAGGTTCTGTCCTGAAGGAATATAAACAGCCTGAAAAATCACCTGATACTGGACAGCCATATCCCAGACCTGAAAAGCTACTCTGCAGAACAGGTTGGACCGTGTCCTCCTTTATGTTTTGCTGTACTACATCACTGTGACACTGTTTGTAAGATTTTGAGTGGCCCTGGAAGGAAAAAGAGTATGGAAAGTCTGAAGAGCAAGAAGGAGAGCTCTCATCTCTTTGATGTTGATATGAGCTGCCCTCTGACAAAGGGACAAAAGGCTCTGAACCTTTAGAAGGCCGAAATAAGCCCCCCACCCTACATCTCAGGCATCCAGAAGGAGTGCCTGAGAGGGTACTAGGGGCTGAAAAGAAAGTCCTGGGTTGAGAGACAGTTGATGAACCCACCACTGAAGCTCATGCTTGAGGAATGGAAGAAGAGGAACTAGAAAGTCCAAAGGAAGGGAATGTTGAAGCCATACTGACTTTAGGAACAAATGTAGCTTTCTCATATGAAGCCTGGCTAGAGGAAGCATAGGAATGGTGGAAGCCAAGTACCCCAGAGCCCTTAGAATCTCCCTGGCAGTAACAGGGACCTGAGGAAGAAGGGTCTGAAAGGAAATCAGAGTCAAAGCCTTGGCAGGGGCAGTAGGGATGCCAGCATAGGAATGGTCTTCACCCTGCACCTGAGAAACACATGACTGTGAGAAGGAGTCAGGAAGGATGTTTGGAAATTTACTGTAAACCTTAAGGTTTGCAAGAGGCAAATAGCATAGTGGAGGTGCTAAAGCAGGGTCTTTGCAGATGAAGCCAGAATGAGCAGGTCATCCAGGTAAGGAGAAATTTGTATCTCCCTCTTCCTGTAAAAGGCAATCACAGGAGCTAGGCATTTAGTGAAGACCCTTGGGGAAGTGGAAAGACCCAAGGGCAAAGGAAAGAACTGAAAATGCAAGGAAGGGACAGAGAAATGCAAACATTTTCTGAAACGGGAATAAATAGGAATGTGGAGATAAGCATTCTTGAGATCCGGAGAGACTAGAAATGCCTAATGTAGAAGAAGAGGAGGAAACAGGGTTTGAAGGGACAGCATTAGAAAAAAAGGAATATTTAAGAAAACTGTTGAGCTAAGAACAATCCAGAATTGGTCTTCAGGTGTCTTCTTTCCTGGAAACCAGAAACATTCTGGAATAAAACACTTTGAGAAGCAGAAACTTAAAAATCTCAGCAGCTGCAGAACCAAAGAGATGTTTCTTGACAAGAGGAGGATCAATCAATTTAGCCTTAATATCATCAGCAAAGGGTGGAGGCAAAGCCAAGAATAACATCTTAATACAGAACTAAAGGCAGCAGCTCTGGAAGAAGCATCAGCTGCATCATAACTACACTTAACAGAATGACGGGCCACTTAATAAGAGGATCCCAACAATGAGAGGGACGAAGACTTTCCCCAAGACTCAGGAAGGTCAGAAGTAACCTGAAAATCCTGGGAGAGAAGAACTAAAACATACCTGGTAGTTAATGGCCTGAATGGCCAAGGTAGCAGCAGTGCTTACCGTTTTGCCCAGCCTTTCCATGGCCCTACTGTTGTCCTTGTAAGAAGAAAGTAATTTAGTAGAAGGCAACAGTTTGCAAGGTTTATTTGAAGAGACAGAAACAACGGAGGGGTCAGCAGAAGAACATTTGTTGAGAAACTTGCAATCATCTTTCACCTTATAAAATCTATCAGGTTTTTTAGGAGCCGGGGGGTTGAGAATTAAGAGCCTGAGAAGTTCTGATAAAGTGTCCAACAAGGCAGCAAGGACAGGAGGGACAGCAGAAGGCTTAGGAGACTCCATCTGGATGAGTTCATGATACCTCATCTGGACATCAGAAAACTGGGTACAGTCCCATTTAAATATTTCCATCATCCGAAATATAGTATTCCCAAAGGAAAGTTCTTCAAAGGGAGAATCTGGACATCAGATATACTGGAGAAGGAATCAGAGAGGAATAAGCTTAAAACTCTTCTTCAGCGTCCAATTCCTCATCGGAAGAGTCCTGTTCCCTAGGCCTCTTAAGAGGAGTAGAAGGCCAAGAGGCAACAGGAACAGAAACTCCTGGGGGGGGGGGCTTCAAGGCCATGATTGCATTAACTAACCCCTGTGTAAAATCCTGCCATTCACTTTGAGGATTCTTAGCATCACGGGAAATATGTTTTGCTAAAAACAATACCAAAGGAAGTAGAAAAGGCAAATACGACAATCCAGTGACCACAAAGCAGTTTAATATCCTCTAGCACCTTGGCACAAAATACCTTCAATGGAGTAAAGGACATCTGTTTCCGAGTTCTGGAAGAGCATAAAAACCAACAAGAAGGTGCAGCGGCGCCTTCTGAACTTACAGAAGAATCAAATGATTGGGACAGTGACTGTGCAGACTACCCTGGGTTGCCAGCAGCCAAAGAGTCTAGCTACATGAAAAAGACTTTTCATGAGGACAGAACTGATGAAAACAACAGAAAATGGGGGAGAAACGTTTATGAAATGTAAAGGGAGAGTTCTTTCCAACACCTTATAACTCTGTATCCAAAACAGCAGTAGCAACAAAGATACAAAAAATTTAGAAAGAACTGATGCAGTGACTTTGTTTAATAATAATTATGTGGTCAATTTATCTGGTTATGCATTAAATGACCAAGGTTGCTGTTTTGAGTTTAAGGCTTAAAATTTGTTCTGACAATGATGCCTAGACTCTATATGATTAAAAAGATGTTTTTTGTCTTCTAAGAAAATTGCATCTTTGGAATTGTTTTCAAAGTAACAAAGGTAATAACTTTATAGAAACAGAACTTGACAAGTCATGTGATACAGATTTAAGTTTCCAGTCTAGTTTTTTTCAGAATTATTTTTATTTATTTTATTTTTTATTTATTAGATAGTTATGGTGAATATAATGCCTATTGCAAGTTGAATACTAGTAATGTGCCTTTTAAAACATACTTTATTCACCCATTTAATCATGAGGGTGTGCAGCAATTTTCTATTATGAACAAACAAAACGTGGAGAACACAGACCATAAAACTGGTAACTAATAACTGAAAAAAATGGTCTGGATGCACCGGAAAGCAATAAATAACTTATTCCACAGATAAATACAAGTGCTTTCACCCGGCCGTAGTGCTGGGCTTTTTCAAGTAAAAACAAACACAGACCAGTATAAATACTCTTTCCCTTAAAAAAGGCGCCAAAAATCCCTTAAAGGGACATTTACAATCATTGCTCTAAAAGTAAAACTGCATAGCAAAGTGCAAAACACAAAATATATGTGAAAAGTATATAAAACATATAAATAAATGTGTTTAAAATATTGCACTATTTTCCATTCATAAAGTACATTAATACAGAATACCCAAGGTTATTTAAACCCATATTGTGGTTACCCAATAAGAACAATGTAAATTTATATGGGAGGCTAAATATTTTTGCTTTTTTGGTTAGATAAGGTTTAATTGAAATATGATCATTGATCCCTGGGTAACTGGTTGCGTTAAATTTAATCTGCCAGTAGGTCTCCCTGCAACACAACCAGTTTTCCAATCCCCTCCCCTTGGATCAATTACTACATGTACCAGAATTCCAAACCTAAAACCATTATGTGTGGTTTCAGCTCGCAGGTGCCTGTAAAGTGCATTGTTCACATTTTTCTTTCTAATACTGTAAGCATGTTCATATATTCTTTTACTTAGTGCCCTCTCAGATTTACCTACATAGAAACTGGGGCAGTCCCTGCAAACAGCTAAGTAAACAATACCCCTAGTCTGACAATTACCCCTCACAAAGTGATTCTACTGTTCATACTATTTTCTAAAATAATTTGCTCTTTGTCGATGATGTATCTACAAAAAGGGCACCTGCCAGATTTCTTGGTCCCTACCCCTGAATCTTTAGTGACTACCTTTTTGTTTGTTTCAAACAATTTCTTCAAATTAACCCCTGTTTTGTAAACAAAGCAGGGTGAACTACCTACTCTGTCCACAATTTCTTGATTGTGATTTAACATATTCCAGTTAGATTCTACAATCCTTCTAACTTCAGCAGAGAAATTGTTGTAGTGAACCACCAGTGCTTTCCCAAAGTTGTTTTCAGCATCATTTTTTATTTTTGTTTTTGAAAGATGTTGGATGTTACCTAACAAAGGGACATATTTATCACCCCATCCATTAATAATTTCCAAGCCTGTTTCCACAATCAATTCTTCTGGATAACCTCTGTCCCTAAAAAAATCTGAAATCAATCTAATCTCAGATAAAAGGTCAAATCTTTCTGAGGTCATTCTGGCCGCCCTGACCATCTGACCCTTTAATATACTTCTTTTTTGCTTCCATGGGTGTGCACTCAATTATGGGAGATATGAGTTGCTAAAGGTATCCTTACGGCATATTTTAGATTTTAACTTACCCTCAAATTTCTCTATCCTAACATCCAAATAATCCATTTTATTGGAATCCATTTTGTTAGTGAACCTCAGAAATTCTGTGGTAGAATTTAAGTAATTAATTAATAAAGGGAACCACAAGTTCCACAGGACCTTTCCATATGACAAAAATGTTGTCCAGGAAACATCTGTAAAGTTTGATGTATTTCTAAAATTCCGAACTAAAAACATACCTAGTTTCCCATTTCAACAGTACCAAGTTGGCATAGATGGGGGCACATGTTGCCCCCATAGCAACACCCTTGATCTGTTTAAATGTCTCCCCTTTAAAATAAATAAAATTGTGTTCCAATACTACTCTCATAAGTTCCACTAAAGTATCTACATCAACCTTACAGGTGGACCGTTTCTCACCCAAAAGTTCCATAAACATGTCTAACCCTTCTTCCACTGGGATACAGGAGAAAAGGTCAACTACGTCAATGGTCAAAAAAATAATCCTCACAATTAACTGTGGTAGAAGTCAGACTAGCCAAAAAATCCCAGGAGTCTTTCAATAAATGTTCATAGTCTTTTGTTAAATGTTTTAAGGAAATGTCCAAGAAAGTAGCTATAGGGTAAGTTTTGGATTCCTCACCAGCTACTAATGGCCTATAAGGGGGGTCTGTAGTACTTTTATGAATCTCAGTTGGTAAATGTCAGAAATACATGCAGCTTCAAATACCTGTAGGGCTGGGTGCAAAGGTGGATTGTATATACTTGTCTGTTTGAAATGCTCATCCCTAGCAGTAGATGGTTGTTCAAAGAGAAGGGAAAAGTTAACTTTTCTAACAAAATATTTTAATTCAAGGATAGCATCACTAACATCTAAGCCCCTAGTAGGGACAAATTTAAAACCTTTTATGAACAGATGGAAATGTTCTGGTTTAATTTCAATCCCACATTGATTTTTTCCTTTCCCTTTCCCTATAGAAAAATCCTGGTCATTACCTTCTTCATCATCCACATACCCCCCCCACCACCACCACCAACAGGGCTATAAGATCCAAGCCCGTTTTTGGATCTATAGGATTGGGAATCCTGACCTCGGGCAGGGGCCATTCAAATTGCTCCCCTCAGTAGGGTTCTGAATGTTATCCCCTACCAGAGCTTCGTTAACTGCTTCCATTGAGGGGGCATAATGGATTCCTCTATTTTCATCCATGTTCACTTGACCCATAGTATTTCTATTTCTAAAAAGCCTACCCTTGAAAAGGTAGGCTTTATCATCTCTGTATTGTTTAAATCTCTAAATAATTTCTTTTGTTTTCATTTACAAATTTCTTCACATTTCCTATCCACCCTAATAAAACAATGTTCATACACATCCCAATAATGTTCAAATAACAAATCTTGCTTGATAGCTTGATTTAATTTCTCAGCATCCTTCAATAAAAATTCAGTGTTTTGTCTAGAATATTTCAACATTAAATTTAACATTTTAAATCCACATTCATCAAAAATCTGGTTAAAAGCTTTTATCATATCCATGTCATATGAAAAACCCTCCGGGTATTTACAAACCCTCAAACCTGTCGTAGAACATGTTTTTTCAAACATTCCTCTAAATACAAAATGTCCAAATTTCTACTTTAAATTTTAAATAACTTGTTTTCCAAGTCTCTAATTCCTTCTTTCAGTGAACTCATTGTTGCAGATGATTTGGCACTACTTGCGCCATAAATCAAATCACAATTTTCCAAAAACAAGTTATTATTACTTTTAAAAGCATGGACCCATTCATTTAACTTAAAGTTGTGTCCATTGAGTGAAGTACCAGATCTCCCTTGAGCTGCCAAGGAAGAAGAAATGGAGTTTGAAACAGTACCTTGATTGAACGCTCCTTTCCTACGCTGACTAGGTGAGTTCACTACCCCATTTGTCTCCTCGTGTCGAGAACATACATCATTCCTGCCATTAGTTCCTTCATTTGGTGAAAGCAAGCCTTCGCCCCTCATTTCATCATCTCTGTTGTTTACACCTGAAAACAACGACTGGCTCCATGCTCTGCACTGGGAAGACGAAACAAAGTCATGTAGGGTACGGTCTCTCGTACCACGCCCACTTCCTTCCTTGTCGCTAGTCCCAAAGTTCACTGCCGTTGAGTGTGCCTGACCACAAGGTAAGGTCTGCCCAGATTGAGAGATTAACTCAATCAGACAGGTGAGATCACCCTTTAGGCTGCTCATTTCGTCGTTGAGGCTGGCAATGGCTGAAAACACCTCCTTCTGCTGCATCCGAATACTCAAGTTGGTCCGACTGACCCAGAAATCCTTCATCATCACTGTTGTTGGTGCCAACGTTAAGATTAACAAAAGCCATTCCACAGTGACGGCCTCCACATTAAAAACCGAATAAACAAACAAAACGTGGAGAACACAGACCATAAAACTGGTAACTATGAACTGAAAAAATGGTCTGGATGCACCAGAAAGCAATAAATAATGTATTCCACAGATAAATACAAGTGCTTTCACCTGGCCGTAGTGCTGGGCTTTTTCAAGTAAAAACAAACACACAAACACAGACCGGTATAAATACTCTTTCCCTTAAAAAAGGAACCAAAAATCCAGGGACATTTACATTCATAGCTCTAAAAGTAAAACTGCATAGCAAAGTGCAAAACACAAAATATATGTGAAAAGTAGATAAAACTTATAAATACGTGTTTAAAATATTGCACTATTTTCCATTCATAAAGTACAATAAGAACAATGCAAATTTATATGGGTGGCTAAAATCTTTTTGCTTTTTTGGTTAGATAAGGTTTAATTGAAATATAATCATTGATCCCTGGGTAACTGGTTGCGTTCAGTTTAATCTGCCAGTAGGTCTCCCTGCAATACAACCAGTTTTCCAATCCCCTCCCCTTGGATCAATTACTACATGTACCAGAATTCCAAACCTAAAACCATTATGTGTGGTTTCAGCTCGCAGGTGCCTGTAAAGTGCATTGTTCACATTTTTCTTTCTAATACTGTAAGCATGTTCATATATTCTTTTACTTAGTGCCCTCTCAGATTTACCTACATAGAAACTGGGGCAGTCCCTGCAAACAGCTAAGTAAACAATACCCCTAGTCTGACAATTACCCCTCACAAAGTGATTCTACTGTTCATACTATTTTCTAAAATAATTTGCTCTTTGTCGATGATGTATCTACAAAAAGGACACCTGCCAGATTTCTTGGTCCCCACCCCTGAATCTTTAGTGACTACCTTTTTGTTTGTTTCAAACAATTTCTTCAAATTAACCCCCATTTTGTAAACAAAGCAGGGTGAGCTACCTACTCTGTCCACAATTTCTTGATTGTGTTTTAACATATTCCAGTTAGATTCTACAATCCTTCTAACTTCATCAGAGAAATTGTTGTAGTGAACCACCAGTGCTTTTCCAAAGTTGTTTTCAGCATTATTTTTTATTTTTGTTTTTGTTTTTGAAAGATGTTGGATGTTACCCAACAAAGTGACATATTTATCACCCCATCCATTAATAATTTCCAAGCCTGTCTCAACAATCAGTTCTTCTGGATAACCTCTGTCCCTAAAAAATCTGAAATCAATCTAATCTCAGATAAAAGGTGACATCTTTCTGAGGTCATTCTGGCCGCGCTGACCATCTGACTCTTTAATGTACTTCTTTTTTGCTTCCATGGGTATGCACTCAAATATGGGAGATATGAGTTGCTAAAGGTATCCTTACGGTATATTTTAGATTTTAACTTACCCTCAAATTTCTCTATCCTAACATCCAAATAATCCATTTTATTGGAATCCATTTTGTTAGTGAACCTCAGAAATTCTGTGGTAGAATTTAAGTAATTAATTAATAAAGGGAACCACAAGTTCCACAGGACCTTTCCATATGACAAAAATGTCATCCAGGAAATGTCTGTAAAGTTTGATGTATTTCCAAAATTCTGAACTAAAAACATACCTAGTTTCCCATTTCAACAGTACCAAGTTGGCATAGATGGGGGCACATGCTGCCCCCATAGCTACACCCTTGATCTGTTTAAATGTCTCCCCTTCAAAATAAATAAAATTGTGTTCCAATACTACTCTCATAAGTTCCACCAAAGTATTTACATCAACCTTACAGGTGGACCGTTTCTCACCCAAAAGTTCCATAAACATGTCTAACCCTTCTTCCACTGGGATACAGGAGAAAAGGTCAACTACGTCAATGGTCAAAAAATAATCCTCACAATTAACTGTGGTAGAAGTCAGACTATCCAAAAAAATCCCAGGATTCTTTCAATAAATGTTCATAGTCTTTTGTTAAATGTTTTAAGGAAACGTCCAAGAAAGCAGCTATAGGGTACGTTTTGGAGTCCTCACCAGCTACTATGGGCTTATAAGGGGGGTCTGTAGTACTTTTATGAATCTTAGGAATGCCAAAAAAAGATGCTATCCTAGGTTTTTTGTTCTGCAAGATCCCACCTACCTTGGGATCTAAACTATTATCCAATAAAAGATCTTCAATAATCATGTCAATTTTCCTATAGGAAATATTGATCTCGTTAATACAAAATGGAACATAGGTACTATTATCGTACAGCATCTCTAGCATTTTACTTGAACAATCTAAGGCATTCACTAGTACGACCCCCCCCCCCTTGTCTGGTTTCATAATTCGAATTCCTTTGTCCCGACACAATTCATCGAAAATTTATTTTTCTCCTGAGGTCAAATTTGGTGAATAACCAAATTTTTTCTTTCTTTTTTTGTCCATACTCAGTTGGTAAATGTCAGAAATACATGCAGCTTCAAATACCTGTAGGGCTGGGTGCAAAGGTGGATTGTATGTACTTGTCTGTTTAAAATGCTCATCCCTAGCAGTGGATGGTTGTTCAAAGATAAGGGAAAAGTTAATTTTTCTAACAAAATATTTTAATTCAAGGATAGCATCACCAACATCTATGCCCCTAGTAGGGACACATTTAAAACCTTTTATGAACAGATGGAAATGTTCGGGCTTAATTTCAATCCCCCATAGGTTGAAAATCTTAAAGCCCTTATAAGTTAACGTTGCACCTTCTTCATCAGCTGTTATACTTTCCCTTTCTTCTTGGTTTTTCCTTGATTTTTTCCTTTCCCTTTCCCTATAGAAAAACCCTGGTCATTACCTTCTTCATCATCCACATCCCCCCACCACCACCACCACCAACGGGGCTATAAGATACAAACCCGTTTTTGGATCTAAAGGATTGGGAGTCCTGACCTCCAGGCAGGGGCCATTCAAATTGCTCCCCATAGTAGGGTTCTGAATGTTATCCCCTACCAGAGCTTCGTTAACTGCTCCCATTGAGGGGGCATAATGGATTCCTCTCTTGTCATCCATGTTCACTTGACCCATAGTATTTCTATTTCTAAAAAGCCTACCCTTGAAAAGGTAGGCTTTATTATCTCTGTATTATTTTAAATCTCTAAATAATTTCTTTTGTTTACATTTACAAATTTATTCACATTTCCTATCCATCCCAATAAAACAATGTTCATACACATCACAATAATGTTCAAATAACAAATCTTGCTTGATAGCTTGATTTAATTTCTCAGCATCCTTCAATAAAAATTCAACTTTTTGCCTAGAATATTTCAACATTAAATTTAACATTTTAAATCCACATTCATCAAAAATCTGGTTAAAAGCTTTTATCATATCCATGTCGTATGAAAAACTTCCGGGTATTTACAAACCCTCAAACCCTGTGGTATAACATGTTTTTTCAAACTTTCCTCTAAATACAAAATGTCCAAATTTACACTTTTAATTTTAAATAACTTGTTTTCCAAGTCTCTAATTCCGAGAAAAATGTGAATGATGCACTTTACAGGCACCTGCAAGCTGAAACCACACATAATGGTTTTAGGTTTGGAATTTTGGAACATGTAGTAATTGACCCTAGGGGAGGGGACTGGGAAAACTGGTTGTGTTGCAGGGAGACCTACTGGGAGATTAAATTGAACGCAACCAGTTACCCAGGGATCAATGGTCATATTTCAATTAAACCTTATCTAACCAAAAAAGCAAAAAGATTTTAGCCACCCATATAAATGTACATTATTCTTACTGGGTAACCACAATATGGGTTTAAATAACCTTGGGTATTCTTTATTAATGTACTTTATGAATGGAAAATAGTGCAATATTTTAAACACATGTATTTATATGTTTTATAAACTTTTCACATATATTTTGTGTTTTGCACTTTGCTATGCAGTTTTACTTTAAGGGATTTTTGGCGCCTTTTTTAAGGGAAAGAGTATTTATACTGGTCTGTTTTTGTGTGTTTGTTTTTACTTGAAAAAGCCCAGCACTACGGCCGGGTGAAAGCGCTTGTATTTATCTGTGGAATAAATTATTTATTGCTTTCCGGTGCATCCAGATCATTTTTTCAGTTATTAATTTTCTATTATGGTTAATTTTGCCATTGAAAATGCCTATGAACAATTTAATAAAAGTAAAAATCAAATAAAATATAATTTGATAAAATTAGACTGGCAAGCCTTGCAGACATTAAGCAATAGAAAAGAAATGATTTTCAAACTGGCTGACAAAGGTAATAAGCTAGTTATGTTACATCATGAACAATACCTTAGGAATGTGTTATGAACATTTACATGATGTAAATACATATAGTATAGCTTGTATTGAAGATTATAGAAAGTCTATTCAAAGTTATGAAAAGTTGTTATTAAAAGGAAATAGCTTAGGATACTTTACAGATGATGTAAAAAATATTTAGTGCAGAAGGATGCGAGATAGTGACCTTCTATTGCCTTTCCAAGACACATAAATATTTTTTGAACCCCCAGGAAGACCCATAGTATCAGCATGTCAGTATGTTGTGAATAAAATTGGTATCTTTTTACTTAATTATTTATTGGATGTGGTTAAAAAACAATTATCGTACATCAAAGATACTTTTGATTTTTTGAATAAAATAAAAACAACACAATGGAAGGAAGAGATGTTTTGGCTGATGACAGACATTAAGAGCCTATACACCAGCACTGAGCATGACTATAGGATTGAGGCTTTAAGGTTCGCCTTGTGCGACAGCCCTGTAGCTATATATATTACTGAACTAGTGGAGTTCAGTTCGACAAATAATTTTTTTGAATTCAATGGCACTTTATACCATCAAAAATGAGGCACCACAATAGGTGCCTCTTTTGCACCCATGTATGCTAATATCATGATGGGTTTTCTTGAACATGAATATGTATATAAATGTCGATTCTTTGATGACCATGTCTGCCAATACTATAGATATATAGACAATCTTATATTTATTTGCCAAGGCGGACATGAAGAGGCCAGAGAGTTCGTAAGTGAACTGAATAACAACAGGTTTGGTTTGCAATTTGAGACCTCAGCTTGTGGTTCACAGGTGGTCTTTCTGGATGTATGTTTGGTAGGTAGTACTAGGGAAGGTATAATTACTAGAGGGTATAAAAAATTTGGGGATCTTAATCATTTTTTGCATGGCACAAGCTTCAATCCACCACATCTTATGAAATCGCTTTCATTTGGTGAATTTATGAGAGTCAAACAGCTATGTAATAATGATATCATTTTGGAAGAGGAATATGATAAGAGTAAAAATGTTTATCTCAAGGGGATTTGAGGAGAAGGAAGTAAAAATTTCTCTACGTAAGGTGAAGAAGGAAGGTGTTAAGAGAACTAAATATAATTGTAGCAATATTATTACTAATGTAGAAGAAGAGAAAAAGATGTATATGGTAACAATGTATGATTTATGAGTGAAAGGGTGGTGGAAATTGTAAAACAGAATTGGAAATATCTCTTTAAATTCAAAGAATTTTTTGAGTTATGTCAGGCCCCTATTTTTTCATTAAAGAGGGGAAGAAGTATTAGAGATATACTTGTGTACAGCAAATATAAAGCCCCATGTCAGAATATATGCAAGGTGCCTATTTTAAAGGTTACACACACTTGTGGTAGATGCATTTCATGTAAATATGTGGTTCAGACTTTTGAATATATTAATGGTTGTAAATTTGATGTATTAGGTAATTCTGGTTGCAATACGGAATGTGTTATTTATGTTTATTAGAGATATTAAGAATTAGAGACTTGAAAGCCCTCTAGCACAACACTTTCTGCAGTATCACAGTGGTGAACCTGGTGGACTGCAGGGCACTATTTTAGAAAAAAACAGAAAAATGTGAAGGATTTTCTGATGCTAAAAAGAAACTTGTATATAAAGAATCTCTTTTTATTTTAAAGTATGGTACTTTAACCCCTGCTGGAATCAATATGTCCTGTAATTGGAAAGTTTTATTATAATGAATGATTAACTGAGTATTTAATTGCTTGATTGTATAATTGTGTAATTGTTTAGGTGTTGCCTTAAAATATATAAGGTGTTTTATTAAGATATTTTTTACTCCATTGAAGACATGTTGTGCCGAAGTGCTAGAGGATATTAAAATGCTTATTAGTCACTGAAATATGTTTTGTTTTTTGCTTCTTTTTCAAAGGGACGTCATCCCTAAAGATCTTAGCAGGTTTGGACCCTTGCCTACACTCAATCAACGTAGTGGGAATCTCCTCCCCAACAAGAATCTGCAGAACACCCCTCGGTCCCTCGGATATGATCAGATGCAGTTTCCCCTCAACATCTGTAACAACCTCTGAGGACATGAGAGAAAATGGATCTATGCCATCCTCCAAAGTGGTTGTGGCAGAGGAATCCAACTGAATGACCACATGATCCTCTGGGCTTTCACCAGCCTCAAAACAGATGAGGTACAGTAGCTAAATCCAACCTAATTATTTTGGTCTTCTTGGCAGATGACCCTCACACCAAGATGATTCCGCCATTGCACCCTGTGGCAACAACTTAAGACATTCATTATCTATGAACCTATGAACACTGGTTCTCAAGGTAGATAGACAAGGAGGAGACAAAACTACAAAGAGTCATAGGGACAAATACTTGACAAATCAGGCATAATGTATGGTCGTGAGAAGCACCCAAGCAAAACAAACACTGCTCGTGACAGTCCTTATTGGAAATCCGTCTCCCACACTGGCATTTTTGCTTTCTGGATGACATGTAACCTCACAACAAAAGGAAAGAAATTAAAGATAAGAATAAAACCCTAAAGGGGCACTTATCTGAAATGGCTTGGCAACCAGCAGACAAAGGAACGTTCAGACCAATGACTGAACATAGCGTTCAGACTGCTGGCAAAGAAGTTCTGAGGTAGGTACGTCCCTACGTCACCTTTATGCCCCATGCCATGCGTGGAGAGTACACATGTGATGTACAATGTACTAGTAATCCTAAGGCTTTGGTATACTGGCTGGACATCGGGCTACCCTTGGCAGGGAATCCCCTGAGTAAGGAATACGGCATCAGTGATACAGAAGGACATTACTAGTGATGAAAGCCAGTATCATAAGAGAAACATGCAGAGTAAAGGAGTTATGAGTTATGATAAGCTTCTTGAGACTTACCTTTGTGACCATAGCAGCATAAGTCACATCTGCCCTCCAGGTTTGAGGGGAAGACCACCCTACCAGTGGGTCAGCCTCATCATTGTAAATGGGAAGAAAGGCAAATCTTGGAAACAGCTTCTGAATTTGTTGAACTGTGGATACTTCTTGCTCCAAGATGGGAAAGGATCTACCACCGCCCTTCAAAGACACAATTCACATAATCAACATGTGGGAAGAAATGAACATCAATCATTGCAAAACACATTCAGAGTTTCACTAATCCTACTTTGGGTTTACTTATATAAACCTATGCATTGCATTGTGTTTAGTAATGGCCACTTGTAGACTATGACTTCTGAGTGTGACAACTTCCCTTCCCTTCTTCTGCAACAGCTTTTAAAGGGAACTAATTCTAAACAACAAAGCTGTCACATAAGAATTATTCTCCCTCATTTTTACATAGACCAAGGGTCACCAGAATAATGAAACAAGACACACCATATGCCACCACAAATTTCTACGGTTCCTTCATACATTACACATCTCTTCCCCTTTTCTAATTAGAGGAAGGGTCACCAAAATTCCATAACATTGCAAATCATATACCACCAGGTGTTTCTAGGTCCTCAGTGTAACACTGCCCCATCTTTTGCCAGCCTTTTGGCACTAAGTACCCTTTGACAACGTACACACTGCTACATGCTTACTGACAGCCATTTGCTATTCCTTATGGTTTCCATCCCATTAAAGCCAAATTGTCTTTACCAACATCTAGATGCACATTACTACTGTCATCTCATCCTGTCAGGACCCCGTATCCTGTCAGCTTCTGAACAATTTCACTATCTGTTAGGTTCATTCATAACCTCCTCTTCTGTCAAATAAGTCCACACATGAGAGGTACAAATATTATAAATGAAGGCAAATTCTCACACACGTTGGTTACCTGTACAAATACTAACAGCAGACCAACACACTTAAAAACAAACAAAACCTTCCCGTGCTGAGGTGCTAAAAATAATTTCCAAAACCCAAAAGACTGGTTACGAGAAGTACTGTAAATGCCTGCTACAGAATCAAACCTCAGCAACACAAAAACACTCATTCCAAACTACATTAATCTTCTTTACCACAACCAAGGACAAGTCACTAGAGTGGTCTTGCAAGGCCAACAGGCTAAAACAGCAGGCCATTTGACCCAGTAATTTACTTGTTATAGGTGACTCCATAATATATTACAACAATGCATTAATAACATTAGAGAAAGTTACTGTCAGCTGCCTCTCAGATGCCGGAAATTTGCCATATCACTAATAAACTCAAGTTCCTTCATCCCAAGCATGAAAACAGACTACAGAGAGGTACATGCTGGAGCTCTGACTATGTGTCTAAGGCTAGAAACAAACTAGTCTTAAGCAGTATCATAACATCAGCATGAATAATGGTGCAATATATGCAAAACATGATTGACATTAATTGACTTAATTCTAGGTGTCATTCAGGGTGGCCTAAGGAGGAAAATATGACAAAACGGGGTAGATTTCTAAAGAATTCTGTGGAAATATTTGATATTAGAGATGTGAATTCAGTAACAGGAACTTGGACAAAATGTACATATTATTCTCCAAAGTACAATAATAGGGCTAGACTTGGTAGAAAATATATCTCACAGGAACATGTCAATTTAATTGATAACTCTGATACACATCCAATAACTATTTCAGACTACCTGCCAATAATTAACAAGATAAAAATGCAGTGTAATGAAGTAAAGAACAGACACTGGTGCTTCTCGACCTACTTGTTAAAAAGAGAAGAATTTAATGAATGGGTGGTGGAAATTATCCAGGAGTTATTACGGAAGATAGAAAGTACTCTCAAATTTATAGCTAGTGAGTGGGATAAAATGAAACTGGAGTTTAAAAATAGGGTAGAAATAAAAGAAAAGGAGATCTGTTTAAGAAGTACTAAGAATTATTTAGAGGGGTTGACGAAAGTTAAAGCATTGCAAAATAAGGGAAATATCACAGAACAAGGGGAGGCACAATTGCGGAGTGCTAAAGAGAAAAAAAGGGAGCACCTGGATAATATGATGAGTTCGGAAACATCGCTGATAAGCAACTGTTTCTTTTTCTTTTGATAATAACTTCAGAGCACAAAGACGTTTGGTACAACTCAGGCAACAGAAAGTAGAAAGGGTTGTGTTGCCAAACTTAGGGAGCCTATAACAAGAAAAATAACCAGAGATCCTATAAAGGTATTTTACAGATAATTCAGAAATGTTATTTATTTATTTAATTTACTTAACATTTGTTTGTTGGAACAAAGCCAATTTTCAATGGAGGCCTGGGGAGAAATGCTCTAGATGCATGTCTTTGTAACATGGTTGGAAACCGGAGTACCCGGAGAAAACCCACACAAATGCAGGGAGGACATGCAGACTCCGCACAGAAGGCACTCCAACCGAGAATCGAACCAGAAACCGTCTTGCTGTGAGGTGACAATGCTACCACTGCACCACTGCGCCATCCAGTGAAAATTTGTAGAAAGCAGAAAACTGGGAAAATCAAGAAAAAGCAAAAATGGAAATATTTATGGAAGGCTTAACTATGCCAAGGTTAGAGGTAGATGGGACTTGGCCACTAACAGCTAAGATAGGAGAGATGAGACAAAATGGTGATGTTTAACCAATCTACAGAAAGTTCTCCAGGAATAGATGGTATTCAGGAAGAAGTTTGGAAATTAGGAGGGAAGAAAGTGATGAAGATTTGGAAGGCTTTGTTTAATATTATTTTAAAAGGAGAGGAGGCACCAACATCCTGTAATAAAGAAGGAGGCTGTAATACCTAAAGATGTTGAAGACCCATCTGATCCAGCTTCATACAGGCATTTTTCAATTCTAAATCATGATTATAGAGTGTTTATGACTATAATGGCTAAAAGAATGGCAAAGGTGATGCCAAAATTGATCAGTATAGACCAATGTGGTTTTGTGGAGGGAAGGGAAATGTATGGCATGATTAACAGAACAATGATGACAAAGTACAGTTTTGTACCTACCATAAATGTAGATGTCCGAACAGGATAGCATCTGCAGTCCTTACAAATGGTTTGTCCTGTTGTCAGGCAGCCCTTCGGTCGGCCGGATTCCAAAGTCTGGGTCTGGCCTCGGCTGGTGTCGCACTTCACCCGACGTCATAGCTGCAGTTCTTCGGGTATAAAGGCATCAGCCGACGCCATTTTCCTCAGTGTTTCTTGCCCCAGATGCCAGTTGCCCTCTTGGATAGCTAAATTTTTGGATAAATGCCAATGTTTCCAAAAAGTAGAAGGCAAACACAAAAAATAAGCATGTATATACATATATACAAACAAATACACCATAAGAGATCCCCCCCAGCTAGCTATTAGGTGGGCAAATACCCTAGGAATACCACAGAGGGGAAGGAGGGTGGGTAATCCTGACTACAGATGCTATCCTGTTCGGACATCTACATTTATGGTAGGTACAAAACTGTACTATGTCCTTCAAGGATGCATCTGCAGTCCTTATAAATGGGTAGAATACCATAGCCACACTAGGGGAGGAGGAAGAAGAAATTATGGTGTAGTTAGGATCCCTTGCAAAACAGCAGTGGCAAACCCTGCTCAGGATCTAGAGTATAAAGGTAAGTTATAATGCTTGGCAAATGTATGCACGGAGGTCCAAGTAGCAGCCTCTATACTGTCCTTGGTAGCCACTCCTCGTAAGAAAGCTGTGGTAGTGGCTGTAGCCCTTGTAGAATGAGGCCTTATGTTCTGTGGAATTTGCTTCCCATGGTAGGAGTAACAGAATCTAATGCAATTTCCTATCCACTTGGAGATTGTCTGTTTGGAAATTGCTTTTCCTTCCCTTCCTGTTGCATATGCTACCAGAAGCTGGTCAGTTTTTCTATTGCCCTTGGTTCTGTCCAGGTAGTAGCGTAACTGTCTATGTACATCCAAGGTATGTAGCAGTCTTTCCCCCCTGTTCTGTGGATTGGGAAAGAAGGTAGGTAGGTGGATTGCCTGGTTTAAAGACACTCTGGATACCACCTTAGGCATAAATGAAGGATTAGTTCTCATGGACACTCTATCTTGATGGAAGATTAGGAAGGGTTGTACTGCCATTAAAGCCTGTAGTTCCGAAACCCTTCTTGCTGAAGTAATTGCCAGCAGGAAAGCAGTTTTCCAGGATAGGTGTTGAAGATCTGCTGTTGCTGCTGGTTCGAAAGGGGGGAGTGTCAATTTTTCTAGCACAAAGTTCAAGTCCGATGCTGGTAATGGTGGTTTTCTAGGAGGTTTTACATTCTTAATTCCTCTCAGAAACTGCCTGAGTAGAGGATGCGAAAAGACAGGGGGATCAAAGCTGTATTCTGCAGAAATAGCTGATGCATGTATCTTGATGGAGGAGTAGGACAGGCCTGTATGGAAAAGCTCTGCCAAATACTCCAGGATGTTGGCAATGTCTACCTTTGACACATCTTTCCCCCTTTCAGTACTCCAAATGAGAAACCTTTTCCATTTTCCTGCATAGTTCCTTCTTGTTGAAGGTCTGCGGGCCTCAAGGATAATGTCTTTAACCCTTTGGGATAAATCTGGGTTAGTTGCTCTTATGTAATGTTCCAGGCAGTCAGTTGCAGAGTTTTCAGGTTTGGATGCAGGATGTTGTAGTCGCTCTGAGTTAACATCAAAGGAATCAGGGGTAATGTCCACATTTTCCCCCGAGACATGCTCCTCAGTAATGGGTACCAATGTTGTCTTGGCCAATATGGAGCTATCAGTATTATCCTTGGACGTTCCTCTTTGATTTTCAATAGTACCTTGTGCATCAAAGGAAGAGGTGGAAATGCATATGCTGTCAGGCCTTTCCAACTGAAGGATAGAGAGTCCACCTTCCAAGCAAGTGGGTGGTATGTCCTTGTGCAGAATTTCTTGAGCTGGTGATTGAGTGGGGATGCGAATAGGTCTATTTGTGGCAGTCCCCATTTCTTTGTGATGGCCTTGAAGATGTCCGGGTGTAGCATCCATTCGTGAGCATCCGAGGTAGTTCTGCTTAACATGTCTGCTAGGATGTTTTCTTTTCCCGGTACAAAAATTGCTTGTAACTGAATGTTGTAACTCAGAGCCATATTCCATAGGTCCATAGCCATTCGGCATAGAGGGTATGAATGAGTGCCTCCCTGTTTGTTGATGTACCACATGACTGTGGTGTTGTCTGTCCTTATCATCAACTGGCCTTCTTGGAGGAATGGTCTGAAATTCTGGATTGCTAGTTTTACTGCCAGCATTTCTTTTGATTTATGTGCAGGTGCAGCTGATCTGGGGTCCATAAGCCTTGTATGCACTTGTCCAGCATGTGGGCCCCCCAACCGAGGTCTGAGGCGTCTGTTGTGATGGTTTGGCTCGGTTGAATGCTGTGGAAGGGCAAACCTGTGTTTGACTGGCATGCCTGAACCCACCATAGGAACTCTTGTTTCAGGCATGGGATTAGTGGTATTTCGGTTTCTAAGCTGTGCCTGTGTTGAGACCATAAATTCTTTAGGTACCACTGTAGCTTTCTCATATGCAGTCTGGCATGGGGGACCAGGATTATGCAGGATGCCATGAAGCCCAAGGCCTGCAGTACTTTCCTTGCTGTTAGTTTGTTCTGCTTTGTTAATGCCAAGAAGTAGAGAGGAAGTTGTTCTTGTTTTTCTGCAGTTAGGAATGCCATCTGTTGTACTGTGTCCAATTCTGCACCCAAGAAGGTTATTGTTTGGGAAGGTATCAGTCTTGACTTTTTTATATTGACTGTGTATCCCAGGGCTTGTAGTAAGCAAATGACTCTTTGTAAATCTTGTGTCAGCTTGTTTTTGTTGTCCGCTTGTATCAGGCAGTCGTCCAGGTATGGATAAATTTGGATTCCCTGAAGCCTGCAGTGAGCGATTACTGATGCCAGGCATTTCGTGAACACTCTGGGCGCAGTAGATAAGCCAAAGGGCAATGCTGAGAATTGATAATGCTCTGATCCTGAAAGAAATCTGAGGTATCTTCTGCAATTTGGTCGTATGGGGACGTGCAGGTATGTCTCCTTGAGATCTAGAGTTACCAGCCAGTACTCCTTGCCCAGCATGGGAAGAAGTTGCTGTAGGGTCAGCATTTTGAATTTTGGAACAATGATGAATGTGTTTAAAGCGGACAGGTCGAGAATAGGCCTCCAATTTTTCTCTTTTCTTGGTACCAGGAAGAGTCTGGAGTAAAATCCCTTGCCTTGTTCTATAGGTGGTACCCTTTCCACAGCTCTCATCTTTGCTAATTGAGCTATTTGTTTTAGAGCTTCTGTCTTTTGATTTGGTGGTAGGTTTGGCATTCCTCTTTTCCTGGTAAAGTGTGGAAATGAAACCTGTAGCCTTGGTCTATAGTTTGCAAAATCGAGTTGTCTCATGTGATATAGTGCCAGTTTTTGAAAATAAGGCTAACTTTCCGCCTAAGGGTGCTGCTATTTGTTCCCTGGTAGGCGGTGTCAGAGCCAAGTCACTGTGATTGTCCTGTTGCAGTGGTAGTGGTTGTGTCTGTGCCTCGCTGGTTGTTGCCTTGCCACTGGCGTCCCTGTAGGCACCTCCTCTGGATTGATTTCTGCCCTTGAACGCCTATTCCTGCCTCTCTGAGTTTTAGAGGAGTCTGGAAAGGACCAATTTTGGAAGGCCAGTTCCTGCTAAACCTTGGAGGCTGAACCTGTAAGAAATCTTTCACTGTTTGCACAGATTTTGCCTTCTCTTCCATTTTCTTCAGTACCTGTTGGGCAGGAGAACCAAATAAACTGACCTTATCCATAGGAGCATCTAATAGCTTTGCTTTAACATGATCCGGCAAGACCTGTTCTTTCAACCATGCATGCCTTCTTATAACTGTGCCAGTCATGGCTGATCTAAATGAAGCCTCCAGTGCATCATAGCCACATTTTAAGGAATGGTTACTAACCTGCTGAATGTTATTCACCATTTCTAGAACATATTTCTTATCTAAAGAATCATCAGAGGACAGTTTCTTAGTTAACTGATCAAGCATAAACTCTTGGTATTGGATCATATGAAACTGACAGTTCAATGCTCTAGCTGAGAGAGTAGCAGAGGTGTATACTTTTTTACCCCATCTCTCTAAGGACCTGGATTCCCTTTCAGAAGGGAGAGGGTTTTTCGCTGAGGTCGAAGCTACTGCCTTAGGCCCCTGGGAGATAGTCTCAGGATCTGCAAAAGGAGCCTCTTATAAATGGTGATGAGTGTCCGGAACCCTGTAGAACCTATCGGGCTTAGCAGGGGCTGGAGGTAAAGTATCAGGAGCAGTGCAAGCATCATTAAATGCATCATCCACAACAGGAAGAACTGGAGGTATAGCTAAAGGCCTATGTTGTGGTAAGTGTAAAAAGGTCCTAAGCCTTTTTCTTGAATCTGAGAAATCTTGTCCCTGCCATTGGAATTGCTCTCTCATGGCATGTAAAGTTTCCCCAAATGAAAATTCCTCTGGTGGAGAGGCAGAAGGAATCGATTCTTCAGCATCGGAATCTTCATAAGTAGAAAAAGGAGCCTCTGGATGGTCTGTATTGTCTGTATCATCAGAAGAGTCATCTGAGGACACTGGCTCAGGGGGCTCTGCTCTAGGTCTCTTTTCTGGAGGTTGAGAGGCCCTGTCTGGGTGAGATTGGGATCCCCTTATTAAAGAGATGAGATCCTCTGCCAGAGTAAGCATTTGAGAACTGGAACTGGGCCTGTGAGAGGGGGGCTTAACAGGCACAGACTTAGAAGCTTTGGCTGCTTTAGCCCTGGCAAAGGCCTTTATAGACATGGCTGCAGGAGGCCTAGCAGCACCACGTGCTGGGGTAGAAACATCCAAAGGGATGGTGTCCGATAATTCTTGTGAAACCACAGTAGTAGGTAAAACTTCAGAGGCCGATTCAACTAGGGTAGAAGGGGCCTCGGTAGTAGTCAAGGATTCGGCTGAAGATTGAACCGTTTGCTCGGTTTCGGCCGAAACCGAGACACTCGCGGTTTGCTTAACCGTGGTTTCGGCCGAAACCGCGGACCGCGAGTGTCGGTCCTTTTCTTTGCGTTTCTTAACAATTTGAGTAGTCGGAGGATCCGACGGCATTATGTACGCAAAATCTGAGCCGAAAAACTGTTCAGCAAACTCCAACCGACGCCTAAGCGTTCGTCGGTTGAAAGAAGCACAGGCTAAACAAGCTGCTACGTCATGGTCTGGGCCTAAACAAGGTAAGCAGTAAGAGTGGAAATCTTTATGAGGTATTTGTTTCCCACAAGTTAAACAGTTATTCACTTTTTCTGACATCGGCTGAGGCAAGAAAGAGTCCCCAACGGGTACTTAGCTTTTTAGAAGTCTTCGAAGTAGTATTCGGTAGTAGTAATCTCTGGATCTGACCGACCGGCACTTGCGAACAGCTTCTGCTTCGGGCGCCACGTGGCAAGAAAGACTGAGGAAAATGGCGTCGGCTGATGCCTTTATACCCGAAGAACTGCAGCTATGACGTCGGGTGAAGTGCGACACCAGCCGAGGCCAGACCCAGACTTTGGAATCCGGCCGACCGAAGGGCTGCCTGACGACAGGACAACCCATTTGTAAGGACTGCAGATGCATCCTTGAAGGACATCAGCAATAAAACACTGATGATCCAGAGGGAAGCAGAATGTAAGAAAATACTGTGGTGGGTCTTGATGCAGAGAAAGTATTTGACAGAATAAGCTGGAATTTTATAAGTACGGCAATGGAAGAATTTGCATTTCCTTATACAATAATAAGGTTAATTAGAAGGAAATATGAGGGACTGAAGGCAAAAATCAAAGTGAGGGGGTTCCTCTCTGATAAGTTGTGTTTGAACAGGGGAACCAGGCAGGGATGCCATCTTTCCCCTTTGTTATTTGCATTATATTTAGAGCCACTGCAAAGAAAATAAGGGACTCAGAAATTCAAACATACAATTGGTAAGGTGTTCACGAAAAACTGACTTTATTTGCAGAAGATATCATTTTGTACCTGCTGGAACCAGAAAAAAGAACATCTCTGTGTTGTGCAATATTTTGAGACAGTTCTGTTTTTTTCAGGATATAAAATTAATGAAAATAAAACAAAGGCAATACTATAAGCTATGTATCCACACATGAATTGGTCCAGCAATACCCATATTTATGATGACATGATAAAATGAAGTATTTAGGAGGATGGACTGAAATTACTCAGTTATATCAGCTAAGGATATTTAAAAACAGACTAAGTAAAAGATAATACAAAAATTGAGACACTGGATAGCTACATACAAACAGTAAAAATGTTTTTAGTCCCATTAGTTTTATACACAGGTCAGGCATATTTTTATCAACCAGAGGAGAAGTTGTGGACAGTAATTAATAAATAGTTGAAGAATTTTATATGGGAGGGGAAGACGGCAAAATTCAAGTGGGATAAGTTGATCTTCCCAACAGAACAAAGAGGTATAGGATTACCTGATTTGAAGGTGTACTTTAGAGCTACACAGTTAACGCTCTTATACATACTACAATCAGGAGTGGCCTTAGGTCAACTGGTGCCCAGGCAAAAGTGCTCCATGGCACCCCCCCCCCCACAACAGCCAGTGCCCCCATTCTGATCTACCTACACCAAATAAATACTGGAAAAGTGCCCCTGCTCGAGCGGCTCCCTAGGCAGCCGCCTAGCTGGCCTATACCTAAGGCTGGCTATGGCTACAATTCAAAGTGATAAAGGATGATCATGAAGCAGGATTGTAATTCAAGAAATAAAGAAAAAATGGGATTTTTGGTGCAGATCCTTAAGGAGAATAACAACAATTGCTGTTGTGTCTTTCGGCTTTTCCCTGTTAGAACTCCGGTCCGCTAATGATTGGCAGTAGATTTTTTTACGCGTCGAGTTGCCGGCCCTGACACCCATTCAAGCAAGTCTCACACAGAAGATGCTCTAGCTGGGAATCAAACAGGACAACGTCTTACTGTGAGGCGACAATGCTACCACAGCACCACCACCGCAGTAGTAAGGAGAATAACAACAGTAATACAGAATATTAAATTCATAGAGTAACAGAAAGTATATTAAGAACTATGCTAACATGGGAATGGATAAAGGAGATTCTGCCAATAGGGAAGACTGCAATTATGGGTACAGACAATAGATAAGAAGGGGCTTGAAGTAAGATAGAACACAGTCCCATCTGTTTCACCATGGATGGCCTGTACCTATCTCATCAGGAGTTCTGCATATTGGTTAAACACTCTCCATTCCCACTGTGCTTTTATTTTAGGCAGCATCAATCTACACAGGCTATTAACCTAGTAAATCCATATCTAGAATATATCAAAGTAATGCTGCTTAATGCTAGGATCCTAAATAAATAAAAAAGGTCCTGACTTTAGGAGAAGTGGTATTTGTGTTGCTACTGAAATCTGGTTCTAGTGTAGGAAAAGTGTTTCCTCCTTATCAGGTTTTACTGATTTATGCCTGCAGTAGCAGACAGCAGCAACACTGGCTGTGGCATATCTGCCTAACCAAAAATGCCATCACATCTAGAGAATAATAAAGCAGGACAATAACCTTGAAGTTATTTGTAAAAAAAAAAAAAAAAAAAACTCATATCATATCCTGGCCAGTTAAAGAACTATGAATGATACCTACAAATCCCAAAGCATATCCTAATAACCAACCAACAATGTATAAAACACACTGGAGGGATTACAGAGAGTTGTAAAAAGGAGAACAATCTAAGTATGGCATGGACAGATTACAAACCTCCCACATTCATTGATAAAGGAATGCTTACAGATGTATAAGATATACCCTACACTGACTGATTACATTACAGTGACTATGAAAAAGTGGCAAACGACTTTCAGATGAGCTATGATAAAGAGCAAATTATTTTCCCATGGATAATAATTCAAAGGAGGATATCTCAAGGCAGTAGCGTAGCTAGCTTGGGACAAGAAGGGCAACTACCCTGGGCCCAAAGTGTTGGGGGAATGCGATCAGCCAATCCCAAATTCCTTTTAATGCAATTCTAGCTTTTAAAAGCTGGCATTGCATTTGCGGTCAAACCTGAGCACTGTAGCAACCTGTGTGTGGTCTAAATTGTAGCAACTGCAGTTTACTACAGTTTAGAAATAATTAAAAAAAAAAATCTTTTTTTTTTTAAATAAAACCAGTGCAGGTAGGGTATAAACTGTAGCTATATTTGTAGAAAGCAGTTTGCTACAAATTAAAAAGAAGTTTTTTTCTCTTCTGTGCAGGCACGGTGTGAACTGTAGCAACCGTTTGCTCCATATGAAGCAAATAATTTTCAGTATTTAAAAAAAAAAAAGTCTGGACACAGAAACACGATCTGAATGGCTGGGGCAGGATGGAGGAGGGGCGTGTCATGCTTCTTTTCTTTCTTTTTTTTTTTTTTTGCTTTTCAATGAAAGAGTTGGGGTAATAAGCAATCAGCTATGGAGTGGAACCATGTACATTCATGTCTCAAGGTGATTACAACTTGGTTCGCAGGAAAAATTGTATAGTTCATTAAGTGAAATGGTTAAAAGTTCCTCAGATGATGTAAGAATGAGATTTGGTCTTGATAAATGTGCAAAGGCAACATTTAGCAAGATTAAATGTGCAAAAGCAACATTTTAAAAGGGAAACCTGCACATTCCAGGGCAGTGACAACATCTTGATGTCATTACAGGGGCTGCCTCCACAGCTACGGTTATTGACCAGTGACAGATCCCAGGCACAACTCTTGCTGCTCCTCATCAGATCCCTTTCTCCCCAGGTTGAATACCAAGTACTGCTAAGATGACTTCCTGAGGAGTTAGGAGACCCACCTTGCAAGCTGTCACATACAGGGTACCTGAAACAAAATAATTGGGAGATTTAGGGATATGCAGGTGTGAAGCTGAAGAAAACAGACAGGCTGTGGGGGTTCAGGAGGGGGTTGAGGAAGGGAGTATAAAAAATTAACATTTGAAAACATGATTTTTTACATTGGGAATGACACAGTTTTCAATATCCACCAATGGTTAGAGATATAATAGTTCTCTGATGCATTTCAACAGCCCATAAACTGGAAAAAGTCAAGGGGTAACAATAGTTTTAGAAGAAAGGAATGAAAAGATGCTATCCTAAGCCAAACAGCATCTTTTAATTACTTTAAATGTCATGCAGGCTTGACATTTCAGTTGATACTACTCACCTTCTTATGCAAGGCAATGTAATCCAGTCTTACTCCTCTTTCCCCAGTGAAAAAGTTTGTTCCATTGTAGCAATGACTTAGAAGACCCCAAGATAAAGGAGATCTCGGAAGTGGATGTATTGACTCTCCTGGGCCCCCTAGTTGTAAACGCGGGCTAGCTTCTTTCAAACCTTCTGAACAAGCATCATAATAGTTCTGGAATCCTAAAGCCAGAAGATACACAAGTGTAGATAAAGTTAAAATATAAAGCAATAGTTCTGTTTTCACATTTCTATCTTATACTTAAGTTAACTACCTGAACATTTCAGCTATAAATGACTAAAATGATACATATATTAAACCAAAAATGTACAAAAATGATAAATGTAGAATACACAATTTCAGGACTGCGCTAGGAGTGAATTTTCATCTCTTAAGGGAGAAAATCCCTGTGGTAATCTAGGGTATGACACATGCGCCCTGGCCCAGCAATCAAAGAGCCTCAATCCTCACCACTAACACCGCAGAGGGTGTCTCATATGAGAGGAAAGGATAACAAATACATACGGTAAAGTACAGTTTCCCTTAAGTGCACACAGAGATCAGAGATCAGTCAGTCTGGGGCTGGTTGCTCCCTTGCTCCCTAAGTCCCCAATAAGACTCCCCACTGGCACAGCTATAGGGTCCAGATTTCAGCCTAGCTGGCAAGCTAACCTCCAGTACCCTCTCTGTCCAACCAGTGCTTCGTATCCCTGCCCAAGTAGCTGACACATACACACACTTTGAGGTAAGTATTTATACAACTTCACAGACACTCCTGGGAAAAGCTGACACAGATTCTCCAGCTGTGCCCCTTTACCCAGACTATACGGTAGTAATTACTGCCACCACCAGCTAATAATAATCAGCTACCCAAAGGCCCTTAAAAGGGTGCCTAATTATTACTGTGCAATAGTATTATCCAATTGGTAAGTGTGACTAAAAAGTCCAAGGCTTATTAGAGTGGCCTTGTACAATAAACTCTATAAATATGCAATGCTACAGCTTAACTTATCTCTACACAAACCAGCCACAGGTAAAAGGTTTTTAAAATATTTAATAATAAATACTAAAAACACAAGACGATACCACTACACCACAGTGCTACTCAAGAGTTCAGAGATCACACAGAAACTTAAAATAATTCAGTATTACAGTTCTGACATAACAGAAAAACACTTAGTCTAACTTTATTCTAATTTCCTAGCCATAGTCAGATCAAAATGCTTAATAATTTCTGGTTCTCACTGTTTAAACTGAAACTGCAGTTCTGATAAAACATTACATCATTTGTTTACACTTTCCTGGTTCCCAGGCCACAGAAACTACATTTACATTCTTTTACACTAAGAGCAATAAAGGACATTCCACATGTAAATTCTGGTCATTAACTTTAGCCTTAAAACAATAGGCAGGATGCTTACTCCAGACTAATCAACTCCAAATTCTAACTTCAAAGGAATAGACATAAGGTAATTTTAATTTCAAAGGACCAATAAGAAATGCTTGACTTAGTTTTCCTTACAGCAGATGGCAATGTTGCCACATTGTTGAAACAGCATTTCTTTACATTTAAGACACAAGCCTGTATTTTACATCTATATTTACAAATGCCAGAATTATGTATGTGGGAAAATGTGTTATGATCTGATGAAACCAAAGTTGAACTTTTTGGCCACAATTCCAAAAGGTACGTTTGGCACAAAAACAACACTTCGCATCACCAAAAGTACACCATCCCCAAGGTGGAGCATGGTGGTAGTATCATGCTTTGGGGTTGCTTTTCTTCAGCTGGAACTGGGGCTTTTGTCAAGGTGGAGGGAATTATGAACAGTTCCAAATACCAGTCACTTTTGGCCCAAAGCCTTCAGGCGTTTGCATGAAAGCTGAAGATGAAGAGGAATTTCACCTTTCAACATGACTATGACCCCAAGCACATCTCCAAATCAGCAAAAGAATGGCTTCACCAGAAGAAAATTAAAGTTTTGGAATGGCCCAGCCACAGCCCAGACCTAAATCCAGTAGAAAATCTGTTGGGTGACCTGAAAAGGGCTGTGCACAAGAGATGCCCTCACAATCTGACAGACTTGGAGTGCTTTTGCAAGGAAAAGTAGGCAAATATTGTCAAGTCAAGATGTGCCATGCTGATAGCCTCCTACCCAAGAAGACTGAATGTTGTAATTAAATCAAAAGGTGCTTCAACAAAGTATTAGTTTAAGGGTGTGCACTATACCCATTTCTTAAAATATGCACAGCAAAAAATAATCAATTTGAATTGTATTCTGGCTGCTCACTTGGTTATCTTTGCATCGTTAGTTTGTATAGCATAACCTGAGCTATGTTATTTTAATAACAGGCTTTACATAATAATGAAAAAGTTCTCGATTTCTACTGAACAATAACCTCCCAAGCCTCTGACGTGACCCAGTACTTTCTGTTATTATTACTTTAATGTAGTATGTCTTAGTTGTATACCTGTAGCATATCTCTCACCCTATCAGCAAAAGACTCACGAAGAAAGCTTCAAAATCAGATACTTCTGAAAATAATACTACTGATTTAATAAGCTCACAAAGTAAAACTGCATGAATTAACATTCATTTTCTGAAGAAAAAAAAGAAGCCTTTAATTGCAATGAATGCCATTATTTGCTCATGTGAATCCAATGCCTTATTCAAAAAGTATTATGGATTGTAGTACGTCAGAGCAAAAGTATAACCTATAATTAGGGACACGCAATCTGATATTCCTACTCATCTGTTCTCCACTGCAATTACCCCAAATCTGACAAGCATGACACACATGTATTGAAAAAGTACTAGCAACTGTAGCAGTAATACCATAGTCCAAGCAGGGCACTCAAACAATGTACTCATAAACAAAGGGCAATATATATGTCTCAACCACACATTGTTGAACTCGCTAGGAACCACACTGAGCACAATTTTACTCATAATTTTCCCATTTGACAATGCATAACATTCACACATTTACAAAAGCACACCTCCCCTCCTCACAAACACGCAGCCGACCAACAACACACCAGTCATATATGAAACTTAACACCTCTCTGCAAAACACTACTGTAATGACTTTGGCAAACAAAAACGATTAATGGATGACAGCTCAGGACTTCCATCCTTACCTACTGGAGCCAGTCCACTGCACTTACACAAGTGTTGCCCTCAGTAGGGCAGCAAGCAGGTTCCAACACAGATTTTTGTTTACAACACACACACACGCACACTTGCACACTCGCGCGCACACACACACACACACACACACACACACACACACACACACACACACACACACACACACACACACACACACACACACACTAATGACACATGGTGTGGGCAAATCTGTTTGTTCAATGTCACTACACTTCTCTCTGCTGCACCCAGTCTTATGACACCTGCTACCCATCACTTTGAAAGCACTTGTCAGTCCACAGCTGCAAATCTTGCTGTCGATAACACTTTGTCTAGTGCGCGCGCTCATACACATACACACACACACACACACACACACACACACACACACACATGCACAGAAAACATACACATGCACACTCATGTACATTACACATGTTGGTGAACAGTGGGGCTTTGATTCTCTCTTCCCAAAGCAGTGCTGTAATGGCTAAAAGGTGCAAAACTATTGGTACATGTCAACTCAAAACACCCCACAAAAGTTGCAGCAAGCCCAATGGACTGACACCACTATCCCCCCAAGTAATGTATTAAAACCAGTGTCAGTCCAGCTTTGCTCCACAGTCCTGTTACTCAATATATGTAGTAATTGTGAGCGTGCGCACACACACACACACACACACACACACACACACACACACACACACACTGACCTAGAATGTCACATGACCATGATGCAATGGCTAGCTCTCTACAAAACAGTTTCAAAAACAAAAAAAAAGATGATGATAGTTCTAACAAACACGGTATTGTTAGCGCTTTCATCAACTACAATCAGTAAACTTCTTCTGACATCAAACATTCATTCACACAAGTTTAATTAGCATGTGTAACCATGACATCACTTCCTGAGATTTTTAAAGCTGCATTCCACGTAAAATTCACTTGTCAATGCAAATGTTATGACTGCATCTAAAATATCAAATAAAAAATTCACTATTAAGTGTAATTATATATATATATATATATGCACACACACACACACACACACACACACACACACACACACACACACACACACACACACACACACACACACACACACCACAGTTATCTGTTTAGACTCGGGGAAGCTTGGGCATTTAATCTTAGTTCCCACAACAGTTCTCTCTCCTCTAGCCTTAATGGCCATGCCACCCCCACAATATCTTGTTGCACTTGATCAATAACCATGTTCCAAAATTCATGAACAGGGTACTCCATAACATGTCTAGCCAGGGCATTGTTATGGTTGTCTTTAGATATAGTGTACTGATGTTCATAGATACGTTGTTTTACACAACATTCTGTTTTTCCTATATAGAAACTTGGGCATAATTTGCATTCAGTCAAATATACCACACCTTTTGTTTCACATGTATATTTCCCACTGATGTTAAAAATCTTGCCACCTATTTTAAATTTTGTAGTAGCTTCTATATATTTACAATAGTGGCAGTGCTCACATTTTTTCATACCCCTATGTGGTATGTAAGATTTCCTTTGAGACTCTTATAGGTTTTTCAAATTCAAACCATGTTTAAAAATAATTGTAGGTGTAACGCCCAGTTTCTGGTTGATTCCAATATCTTCATTTATTAAAGCCCAGTTTTTAATCAGAATATTCCTGAGTGTCCTGGCATCATTTGAAAATGGGGTAATGATGATCAAATTATAGCTAATATTGGATATATTATGTCCTATAGTGACATCCTGTACTGACTCACTTGGTGTTTGACACCTAACAATAACAGTGCCCAGCTTCCCTTTTTATGGTGACTTCCTTAATGACGTCATCCACCAACGTTGTTGGATATGCCCTCTTAATAAACATCTGTCTTAAAAGTTCACATTCCTGATGATAATCGTCATCCAAAGTCACCATTCTAGCAGCTCTGTTTGCCCCTTTATCACAAACTTTTTTGGTGATTGGGGTGGGAGCTGCTGTAATGTAGGAAGCTTTTAGAATATGTTGGCTTTCTATAAATGTTGGCGATCTACCACTGACGTTATCCTTGGCTAGTTTCACATCAAGTTAAGGAATAGAGGACATGTTGAACGATGATGTAAATCGTAAAAAGTTTGTTAATAAAGTGATTTCATTGAGAAAATCATTTGCCACCCCCTCATCACCTTTAATGATGACAAAAATTGCATCCAGGTATCGTGTGTACCAATGGACTTTTTCTTTAAACATGTGGTTTGGAAAAAGTAGTTCCTGCTTCCAATGAGCCATAACACCGTTGACAAAACTGCTTCCATGTAGTAAACCCATTGTGACAGCTGTTTTCTGAAAGTAGAAAGAATTGTCAAACAAAATAAATCAAGTAAAGAAAGGCACACAGGTGGAGAGACAGCACAATGTATTCAAAAAAGGCTTTATTCCACACAATAATGATTATTGTGTGGAATAAAACCTTTTTTGAATAGTGTGCTGCCTCCCCACTTGTGTGCCTTTCTTTACCTGATTTTGGCGTTTTTGGGCACACTATCCTTCAAACAAAATAAAGTTGTTGGCGAGAATAATTTCCAAAAAACATTTAATCAAATTAATTTCTTCAGAATCTACTCCTTTTAAAAATTCTCTAGTTCAAGAGATACCCAAGTCCTGAGGTATAACTGTGTATAAATCGCATTCGTCAATACTAAGGAAATTATACGTTTCAACAAATTTTAAATTATTAATAGCTTCCAAAAAGTTCCATGAATCGGAATACATTTGTGATTCCCCAGTCAGATATTTCTTAAGTTTGGAGTCTACAAGCTTAGCACACATATAGGTCAATGACCCCCTACCATCCACGATGGGTCGGAGGGGGTGGGTTACTTAGATCTTTGTGAATTTTAGGTACTCCAAACATAACCGGATACCTAGACGCTGTCATATTTAAATAGTTAAATGTATCAATATCAAAAATAGCTTCCAGGAA